>NC_064764.1:330000-437500 GCF_011397635.1 Epinephelus fuscoguttatus
CTCAGGCACCAGTCCACAAAGACTCCCTGTGGTCCTCATCTGTGATTTAGGCCGACTATGGCAGAGTTGTCGGTGAACTTCTGCAGATGTCAGGTGGGGGTGTCGTATGAAAAGTCTGCAGTGTAGAGGGTGAAGAGGAACGGTGCCAACACCGCCCCTTGCGGGGCCCCTGTACTGCAGACAACCAAGTCTGATGCACAAACCTGGGTCCGACATACTGCGGCCGGTCTGTGAGGTAGTCCAGGATCCAGGATGTGAGGTGATTAGCCACCCCTATGTGCTCCAGTTTGTCCCTCAGAAGCGCAGGCTGTATGGTGTTGAAAGCGCTGGAGAAGTCAAAGAACGTGATTCACACATGTATACTGCCAGGTATTAATACATACTTTCAACATATTGTACCGCAGTAACCAGAACTATAACTATAATATTATTACTTCCATTAATGTTGTTGTAAGATACTGTCATTACCTGCATATCTCTCTCTCTCTCTCTCTCTCTCTCTCTCTCTCTCTGTGTCATATGGATTACTGTTAATTTATCATGTTGATCTGTTCTGTACGACATCTATTGCACGTCTGTCCGTCCTGGAAGAGGGATCCCTCCTCAGTTGCTCTTCCTGAGGTTTCTACCGTTTTTTTTCCCCCGTTAAAGGGGTTTTTTTGGGGAGTTTTTCCTTATCCGCTGTGAGGGTCTTAAGGACAGAGGGATGTCGTATGCTGTAAAGCCCTGTGAGGCAAATTGTGATTTGTGATATTGGGCTTTATAAATAAAATTGATTGATTGATTGATTGATTCTCACAGAGCTTCCAGGCTTCTCTAGGTGAGAAAGAGCTCTATACAGGAGGAAGATGACGGCGTTGTCCACCCCAATACCAGGCTGGTAGGCAAACTGCAGTGTGTTCACTGAAGGGCCTACTGCGGGGCGGAGACAAGACAGGTATACCTCGTGCCTATGACCGAATTATAGCTGTGATGATATACTGTACAGTACAACATCACTCCCTCTCGTGTGATACTGATTAATTATCCTGGGTCCAAACACAACGCGCTCCCCGTGATCCTGTGGACGTCGCCATTGTTTTTGTTGCTTGCCAGCTGGCTTGTAAGTGTTGCCAGATCTTGGGAGGGAAACAAGCAACCAGGGCTATGGAAACAAGCCCAATAGGAGCGACTGCAGTCCAACATACTATCATGCGTTTAAATAACTTTTTAGACGGATATATATAGAGGAAGGTGACGTTTAGAGAGCAAGCCCAAATAAGCAACTCCACTTTAGAAACAAGCCCAAGGTTGCGGCTAATTAGAAGACCTGGCAAGTGGCAACCCTGCGGCTTGCCCTCCTTACATTTCCTCCGTCCTCCTACGTGCTGACGTGGGGCGTATCCCGCCCGGTAGGAGGAGACAAAGGAGCCCGGAATTGTTTGGGGAGGTTTTTTTGGATTGTGTTGGGAAAAGAGGAAAGAGAACGGTGGTGGAGTAGAGACAGCCTGCCTTGGGAGAAGAAAAAACTTCTATGGACTCATGTTTTTGGTGTTTCCTCGACCGTGTTTGTGTGGAGGACCAGAGAGAAACTGACCCAACAACCAAGTAGGACCAGATTGTATTGTTTTTTTTTTTTTCTTATTCCACCCTGGTGAGTGTGATTCCTCTTTTTTGTACATTTTTCATTTTTTTGCAATGCATTGCTTTTTCCCAGAGCCTGTTTTTTTTGTTTGTTTGTTTGTTTTCATTTTAGGCAGTGGACACTGAACATTCCTTTCGCACTGGGATTATCTTGAGTGGAAGACACTCAATGAAGACAATTATTATCAAAGGGGACTCTGCCGTTTGCCTTTTTTCAACTTTTTTCCCCCTATATTTTCATTTGGGGAGGGGCACCATATACAGTGGTGGAAAAAAGTTTTCGCACACCCCATGCATTTGTGAAATATTGCATTAAGAATCACTCTCAGGTCTTCAAGTACAATTTCTTTTAGTACAGTCACAGCCAAAATACTAAATAAATCCTAAAAAAGCCATTAAAAACTTAAAATTGATTGGTTCCATAAAAATACATAAGAAATTTTGAGTATTGAGTCACCAGTGATGAAGGTCGTTCTTTTTATTAAAAGACACAATTTTTGTTGCCAAGCTTCGTGTCTACATAAAGCCAGCACATTTGAAAGTTCTTCAGACACAAAAATGGCTAAAACAAGGAACCTAACACAGGAAACACGCCTGAAGATAAAGATTCTCAGCCAGGAAGGGTACAGCTGCCGCCAGATAGCCAGGAAGTGCAGATGCAGTCCTTCAGCAGTTGGATACACTCTGCAGAAATACAGACGAACCAACAGCTTGGAAGACAAACCAAGATCTGGGCGTCCAAGGGTTTCTTCAGCAAGAAATGACCGCATCCTGATCCGCGTGTGCAGGCAAAACTGCCGAATGACATCACAGGAGCTTCAGCAGCACTGGTCAAACCAAACTGGTGTCCAGTGTTCCACCCACACTGTACGTGGCCGACTTTTAGATCATGGCCTAAGGTCCTACAAGGCTATCAAGAAGCCCCTGATCAATGAGAGACAGAGGTTAGCCCGGCATCGTTGGGCCCAGGCACACAAGAACTGGACAGCCAGGAACTGGAAGAAGATTTTGTGGTCAGATGAGTCCAGTTTCCAGCTTTATCTTCCTCCTACTAATGTGAGGGTACGCAGAAGGCCAGGCGAAGCATTATCTCCAGCATGTACAGTACCTACTGTCAAGCATGGTGGAGGCAGTATCATGGTTTGGGGATGCATGAGTGCTGCTGGTGTTGGTCATCTCACTGTCTGTGATGGCACATTGAACTCTACCAAGTATTGTACCATTCTCCAAACCCACATGCTCCCTTCTGCGTGTGCACTGTTCCGTTGAGGTAAAAACTGGATGTTTCAACAAGATAATGCCCCTTGCCACACATCCAAGGCCAGTAGAACTTGGCTGCAGGAGCACAGTATCCAGGTCTTAGAGTGGCCAGCTCAATCCCCGGACATGAGCCCCATTGAAAATCTGTGGTGGATTATCAAAAGGTCTGTTTCAAAGCATAAACCAAAGAATTTAGAAGAATTAAAAGCAGTAATTCAAGAAGAATGGGACAAGATTACCCCTCAACAGTGTGAAAGGCTCGTGGGGAACATGCCAGCCAGGATTAGAGCTCTACTATGTGCCAATGGCAGGACTACTAAATATTAATTTGATGATGTGATGGTTTATTTATTTTTTGTTCAGTTTTGAACACATTCTCTGTTATTTGTTGACTTTGATACTGACAATGTTGAGAACTGACATATTGAAACTGTCAAGAATTTAGTTTTGTTAGTTTTTCTTGTAAACAATAAACAAAAAAATATAATTTGTATTTGTTTGTATCTGTCTAATGCAGCCACACCTTTTGAAACACAAAAAAGATTTTTCCACAAATATTTCATGATAATATTTGAGATTGTGTAAAATTTTAAGGGTGTCCGAAAACTTTTTTCCACAACTGTACAAATAAATCATTGCTTGAGACTATTTAAGTTCCGTTTACTATCTTCTTCTACTGGTGTCAGTAAGGTGCCGAAGTCGGGCCCCTTATTTTGTCTACCCCCCTGCTAACCAAGGTTAGATAATAACTAGCTTTTGAATTTAACTTATGATAAGGCTTTAAAGGTAAGCTGATTGTTATAACTAAATACCTCTTTACACATGCCTTAGACATACCAAGTTCACTGCTGTGCCCAGCAGCCTTGTATAGCTTCATAACACTAATGGAGCAGTCATTCTCTTTGTCAAAACTCTCTGCAAATGTCTGTACAGGTTGGGATGAGTTCTACATTAGGGGTGTCAAACTTATTTTAGTTTGTGGGCAACATAGAGCCCAGTTTGAGCTTAGTTGGGCCGGACCTGTAAAACCATTGCAGAATAACCTAAAAATGACAGCACCTCCAAATGTTTCACTTTCTTTTAGTGTGGAGAAGTACATGCTGAAAACGTTTTTGTAAAACAGATGACAAAGAGCCTGAGATAAGAAGAATACAGTAAGTATAACTTCAACAATGTGTCAGTTTTTTCCACATTTAGTAAGTTTACCACTCACATGTGTATACATTTCCTCTCCAGTATAGTAATACTGGCATCACAACAGTAAACTGGATTTGAAGCCATTTAGGAAGCAGGGTAAGTTATCCCCTGCCTTACAAACCATTTACAAATCAAATGTTTTAGCAGTCCCTTGGCAACAGGCCAATGCTGTTTTAAGGTAGAAGTCTGATGCAGCTGGTGATAGACAATATTTTGCTCAGTGTTCATTATCTTTAGATATGGTCACAAGAAGTCTTCATTGTTATTTCAGAGAACTGTATTCTTGTTGGAGTGGGAAAGCCTCTAAAACAGTATTTTACATAAAGTGGGCTCCTCACTGTTTAATTTGCTCCTGAAACCCGTAACTCCTAACTCCTAATCGTCATAATTATCAGGTGTGCAATTTTTCAATCTGTTGTCAATTACACACAGGTCCGAACACACACATGCACAAACTGGACCTATACATGCACTAAGTGGAGAGATGTCAGAGTGGGCTGCCCATGACAGCTGCTCCGAGTGGTTGGGGGGGTTCAGTGCCTTGCTCAGGGGCATCTCGGCAGTGCCCAGGAGGTGAACTGGCACCTCTCCAGCTACCAGTCTATGCTCCATATTTTAGTCCGGACGGGGACTTGAACAGGCGACCCTCCGGTTCCCAACCCAAGTCCCTATGGACTGAGCTACTGCCACCCCACAATGTCCCTAATATTGGCATATCTAGATTGAGAGATAATAATAATCAATCATTTTTGATAAGATTTCTGATGGAAGGCATCAAACTTCAAGCTCATTGCCCTGTTCCACAATCATATCAACCAGAGGGTTAGCCAGAGACTGAATTTCAGGGGTAGCCAGATGTCCAGGTTGAGGGGGAGCCAGTGGGCCAGGTTCAGGGTCAGCCAGAATGCCAGGTGCCTTTCATCATTTGTGATAAGTGTAACCCAGGTGGCAAATCCAAATCTCGCGACCTGAAACCTATTCATCAGGAAAAACTTGAACATTGCACAGAGAGCTTCTACTTCCGTGTGGTTTCCTACCTGAGAGTAAAGAGCCAGAACTGCAACCTGCTACACCTGCATGCAGACCTCAGACTCATAGTCGGAAGGAGCTGGTTGTAGATCCAGAGGAATGTCTGAGTGAGGAAGAGCAGGAGTGGAGACCTCCTCAGGTTTCAATCTCACCGACTGTAAAGTTCAGTGCAGACGGAACTCTTCCTGCCCAGTCTTCATCCGCCAACCCTGCAGTGGCTGAACCAGTTCACTCACCTGCAAAAAACTTGCCGGTGGTCGGGGAGTCCTCTCTGGTGTACGATGCCGTGGATCCATCTTTGCTCAGTATGGAGGAAGATGTCTCTGGAGGATCTGAAAAGGAAAATGGAGAATACTTACCCGAACCCGAGGAAGTCATTGCTGCTCCTGAGACACTGCCACCTGAGAAAGACGTGGAGCTTGGAGGCTCAGAAGAGACATCCCCTAATTCGGCAATAACATCACCGCGTGCCGCTGAAACAACCGTTGCTGTCACAAACTATGAGGAGGGGAATGATGACAGTGTCATCTAAAAACTTAGTAACAAATTGATTGGGTTGTGAGGTGACACAGTTGTTAGTATAAATCATGAACGAAAGTGAAGAGCTCACTGTTCCCTGAGGCACGCCCGTGCTACATACTATTTCTTTGGAGAACACTGAATTGAATTTTACCTTTTGTGACCTTTTTACTAAGAAGGAGAAGTACCACTTAATAATACAGGAATTTACATTTAACTGAGATAGCTTAGGAAGCAGAATATCAGGATGAGTCAAATTAAAGGCTGAACTAAAATCAATGAAAAGCAGCCTGACATATGCTATAGGACTTTCTAGATGCTTCAAAATAAGATGTGTTACTGTGGAAATAGCATAACTCGTAAAACGGTTCTCTGAGTAAGCAAATTGATATTGATCTAAGTGCTGCTTTGTTTCTCTCCTAAGTTCCTCTATCACAAGTCTCTCCATTGACTTGACCACATTTGAAGTTAAGGCTACTGGCCTGTAATCGTTATTTTCTTGCGGGCATGTCTTTTTAGGAACTGGGACTATCACTGATTGTTTCCAGCTCTTTGGCACTGTATGTAAGTAATATGCCCCCCTCTTGTGTGTGCTGGAACATCCACCAGTTCTATAGAACCGCATCATAGAACGGCAACAGTCTCATGATGTTCACAGACCCCCGGCTCAACAGGAAAAACAGCTGGTCCAGTCCAAAACCACTGGCTTTTCGTAGCTGTACCCATGCCGGGTCTCCCCAGCACATCTGTGCGATACAGCAGCCTCTGAGCTACATGGAGCCTGAAAGCCGCCACCCTACTTTGCAAGTCTATCAGTCCTTGCCCCCCCCCTCATGCACTGGTCAATACAGCACTGGAGCCCTGAGCCAGTAATGACCTGACCAGAAAAAATCCACCAGTGTTCTCTGAAGCTTAGGCCAGCAGGTGGGTTGAGAACTGCCAGCTTGTGCCACAGAGAAGATGCCACTAGGTTGTTAATAATTAGTGTCCGACGTCTGTACGAGACCCAGGAAAGGATCCACTTCCACTTTGCCAGCCTCATGGCTATGGTCGATGGAACTCCCTCCTAGTTTTTACTGACCCAGTTCTCCAAGCCCAGGTACACTCCTAACACCTTCAGTCCCTCCCTGCTCCACTCAAGACCCCCTGGCAGCTGTGGGACCTGTGACTCCCTCCAAGCCCCACACAAAAGCACCCCACTCTTACCACAGTTCACCTTTGCTGATGAGGCTCTTTGATAGATCTGTAATGTCCCCACCACAGCCTGAAAGTCCTGCTTATTCCTAACCAGCACTGACACATCGTCTGCATAGGCTTAGACTACAATAGGCTCCTTAAAACCTAAGTTTAGCCCCACTCCACCCTGAACCCTCCTACGTATTAAAGCTAGCAGAGGCTCAGTGGCAAATGTGTACAGCTGGCCTCACAGTAGACAGCCCTGCCGAATCCCCCTCCCCAAAGACACTGGTCTACATAGCCCCCCTAACCAGACATGAGGCCCTGGCATACAGCATCTTTACCCCAGCAATGAAACACTCCCCAAACCAAAAGCATGTAAGGCCTTTAACAGGTACCTGTGGTCCAACCTATCTAAGGCCTTCTCCTGATCTAAACTAAGGAGTCCAAAGTTCACACTTGAGAGTCACTTGTCATGTAAAAGGTGCAGGTTGTTGTAAATTGAGCGACCGGATACACAGTAGGCCTGGTTATTATGTCTAATTGTCTCCAAGTGTCCCTTCAGCCAATTGGACAGACTCTTGGAAAAGATTTTAGAGTCCACACAAAGCAATGCAACTGGCCACCAGTTTTTCAGGTCACTTAAATCCCCTTTTTTAGGCAGTAGTGTCAGGACCACCGTATGACAGATGAGTGGCAGCTCTCCTACATGAAGGCACTCAAACACTACCTGATGATGGGAGTTGTGGCAGGTTCTCCAGCAGTGCTTGAGTACAAACTCTGCAGCACAGAGTCTCTCATAGAAGCTCACAGCCATCTCCCTCATTACACAGTTCAAATGTAACCTGCCCATCATGCAGACACAAACAGCATATGTGTTTGTCCTCCCCTCATTGCCAGCCCAAAGAAAAATGAGGTGGGTGCATCCATTTCATTCAACAATGAAAATCTAGACCTAGCAAGAGCCCCACTTGCGCTATCCTGGAGAAAGGAGCCCAAATCCCTACTTATTTCAGCCAGGTTTTGCCTCTGTTCTGTGTTGTTATGCTCCATAAATTGTTTCTCAGCTCTTGTACGCTAGCCTCCATGCTTCCTATTGCTCTCCTTGCCTCTTCTGTAGCAGAAGCTGAGTAATATTGACAAAAATGTCTAATTTGGCACTTCCCAACATCCCACCATAACCTCAGAGTATCAAATTCGATCTCCCCACATTCAAAACACTGCAAACTCTCCAGCGTCGCGTACACAGCTCAGGTGCTCTGCTCAGGGCCCAGTATTTCAGAGTGATCTGATAGGATTATCCTTGCCAGACTGGATTAAATCCTGATCTGATCTGAAAACTGGGTATTTCAACACAGATCAAGAGGATCCTGATCCTGAGGATCAGGATTCAGATCTGGTAATCCAATCCTCCCTTTAACCCAGATAAAGGCTGCATTTGCGTATTTCAAAAGTTAAGGCAGAGATCTGGATCAATTTGATACCAAATTTCAGGATTATTTAGATCCCACCTCAGAGGTGGATTTGACAAAGCCTCAGCTCCACTTCTCTTAGATATTGTTACTCAGTATGTTCATTACACTTAATCTAAATTAGTGTTTTAGTTGTAAGTAATTTCAAGCATAGAAAAATATTGTTTGGCCATACTTCCTGAAACTGCTGTAAGAGTAACAAATACAGACCTATTTCTCAACGTCTAGTTTCACCTAACATTGTAACTTGTTTGTACCAAAACATCCAACATATGTTCGTGGTCAGACAAAGGCAAGGAAATGTAATGCAAAGCAAATTTATTTGTATAGCACATTCTTTTCTTTACATAGAGTGCAAGAAACAACACAGGGATTAACATAATAAGCACATGGACAACAACTCAGTCCTCTGACACTTCTGAATGAACCGCATAATTCATACTAGAAGGCCTACTGTGTATTTTTCCAATCCTGCAGCGGTCTGCGCTGCACACATGTAATTTTTTTTTAAAGTCCACTGTGTTGGCAATAACATAACGTCAAACTCTGAACAGGTTGGTGTTTAAAGAGTTCATGTATGACATACTTCAGATTAATTCCCTTTTAAATTAAGCCACAGACCACAAAATACACCAACAAAGCCAGCTACCTCGCTAGCCTGCTAGCTACTTAACATGCAAGTCAATGGAGCCACGTTAGCTACCGTTAGCATGACCTCGGCTCAATTAGAGATCGGTACGCCCACGTTTTAAGTAGGTGACAATTCAAATAGCTGGCTCACATCAGATGGTGGGTGGCCTTCGTATGGCCTTAAAAACGCTACACATTAGGTAACGGTAAATTTACATTTTGTTGTGAAAGCTGTGTTACCAACTACTCCTTTCGTGAAGTAGTCCGCCATAGAGACAGAACGCAACGTGTCATAATCTGTAAGCCACGCCCCCAAAGGGGAAACGTTTCAGATCCGCGGGCGGAGTCGTGAGATTTGGAAATCTGTATCCAGTCTGATTGGGATCAAAGTGATCCACCCTGCCAATGTTTTGAAATACCCAGATAAAGTCAGCAGGATCACTTTGATCCCTAACTGAGAAAAGGAGGATTTCATTATCCGAATTATTCTGATCCAGATTACAACTTTTGAAATACTGGGCCCAGGTGATTACAGATACATCAACACCTGTCTCCTCAAAAATAAAACATGTTTCAGGTCTGGTGCACACATTAATCATTTTGACAGCTTTTTTGTTTTGAGAGGAAGAAATTGTTGACAAGTATTGTTCCATGTCCTTCATAAATACAAAGAATTGACTTCCTTGCTTGTAAATTTACATTTGTGAATCTGAAATTCGTCAAGAAGTAAAATTATATTAATAAGGAAAAATGCATTCATATCTTTGTCACTACCCAGATAGCACACATACATCTGGCCGACGTCGGCCCGATGTATCAAGTTTAGATCGGTAAGACCTAGCAGGGAGAGCCTTTGCTCATTGCCAATGTGGCAATACCAACTGAACTGCGAGAGGCAGATCTGGAGAATTAGCACCAACAACACCACCTTAGGACTTGCACCCATAGAATCTACTTTTCGCTTTAATTTCTCAGAGGGTTTCCCAAAAATCACCCATACACAGGTAACTTACACAAATGAATACAGGCACGATGTAAGAAGTTTAACAAGTTTTATTACTCACAATAAAATAATTTCTTTATTATTTCTCTTTTTTAAAAAAACAGTTATATAGTTCTTTTTATTTCCAAAGAGTACAATATTAATCTGTACAGTGACTCAAACGTTAAGTTAGAAAGAAAGAGTCAACACTTTAGCTGTTTTTGAGGTCTACTGCGCAAATAAACAAAAAGAAAGAAAAGAAACCAAACCAAATATCTATATACAAAACAACTGCAAACTCAAATCAAAACGAAAGAAAAACAAAAATAAACATGCTACATGCATAAATTTAGCAGGTCCTCAATGCTGTGTTAACTGCCCACCCCCCACTAAGGAGTCACGGTCTGAGGTCTGTCTTGAACTACAACACACTACTTTAAAAAAAAAAAAAAAAAGGGCGTCTAAACGACGAAGGCAGAGCGGCAGAGCGGCTGTCTAAGTGAGCCAGGCAAAACAAAAAGAAAACAAACTATGGCGGTAAGAGGCAAGGCAGGGCAAAACAGCAGCCTAACGCCAGGCAAACTTTAAAAGAGACACAGAGTGAGCGTTAGTAACCAATACAGAAGCTACGCACTAGCAGACAAAATAACATTGGGTTGTGGCACTGTTTACCTGCGTGGTCAGCTGTAGCGCGCGCGCGCACACACACACACACACACACACACACACACACACACACACACTTCGGCTCAACACGCCAACCTACAACAGAGAACTGTCAACATGGCACCTTATAACATCTTCACAGCATCATGAGACTGTGCTACACATACCTGGAGAACGAACACACGGCACATACTACGCCGGGAAACCACGGCTCGGCGGAGCTGCACGCCGGCCAGCACTTGCTTCTGCAGGGGAGAGAGGGCGACTAAACGACAGCGGAGGGGTATATGAACAGGTCCGCATTAGCAGCCAATAACGCGGCTGCACTACAGGTGCTGGTAAGGGGCGTGACACACACCTGCCGCGATGGCCATGCCTGCTGCAACATAAACAGACTGAGGGACACAGTAAAGAAATACAATATATACACTGTAAATAACCACCCGGTTACACCAAGACGTCACCGAGACGTCGGCCTTTAATCGAAAATGACCACCACGCGACGTTCAAACGATCAATACAAGAAGCTGCGCTCAGTAGGCGCTCCTTCATTAATATTCATTAATATTTATTAATATTCATATGCTTTGTTAACTACGACCTTTATTAATTTAGGTCGGACCTTTCAAACTACAACTATTTCACCATTCAATGTGAGAAATTAATGCTAAAATAGCTGACTGTTACCCTATTTCGTGTGTAAGTGTGCACGATGAAGAAACAAAAGTCAATTTGAGAAACTTTATTTTCAAATTTCCACAAACAATATCTGACGGCCAGTCCACTTCTCCTGGCAGCCTGCAAGAGACAGAAAAGATGATGAGCACATAACTTCAAGAAACAAATCCCAACTTCACCACTGTATTTTTTTTTAACATTTCAGCTGTCTTTTAGCCAGATTGAAGGCTTTGGGTCTGTCAGTCTGCCTCATTTAGTCTGGAAACTGTTAAATAACGGGATCCGGCGTTAACTCCGTTAACTGTTAACAGCAGCTCAACAATCAGTCCTTCATCTCGGAAAAACAGTGGTTTCAAAACTGCGCTATTACCTGTAGCCACCAGGTCAGTTTGCTTTGCAGAGGAGGAGATCTCGACTGATAAATTGCCCATAAAATCACATTACCAACATACCAAAGGCATCCTTAAACTTCACTATTTGACGTCCGCGCTCCTCTCTGCGCCTGTCACCCACACTTGAGCACCCGTTCTGGGATACACAGTGTCAGCCCGCCCCGCCTTACCTCCGCGGTCCTCTCCGCTCCTCTCCACTCCTGTCACCCACACTTAGGCATCCGTCCAGGGCCCCGGAGGTCAGCCCGGGGGGCCGCGGGACCACGGGTGCCAGCTCCGGGCACTTCCACTTTAACCCAAAATGAGTGCTCACGATAACCAGATGAGCAGATAACGTCAACTAGGGAAAATAAAATGAAAACACCACAGTTATAGCCTGTTAGCTAACATGAGCTAAACCGCTAAACTAGCTAACAGCTAACGAAAGGTAACGCTAGCTGGTGGGGACCTGTGCTAAGCTATATACACCCAGTTGTGCCTCGCCACTTACCAGGAACCTCTTTTAACGGTCACAGAATAAACAACATAGCTATTTTCTGCCAGTTTATTCCAGTTAGCTTACCTGAAACCAACTGCGATGAGATGCTGTGTCCTGCGAGCTCATTTCCAAACAAAAGGCCCGTTTCCGCCGCAGGAACTTCGAGGTAATTTTCATAGACTGTATAAAATAATGGACGTAGTCACCGTGACGTCATCCGTCCGTTTCTGAAGAGTGGATTTGAAGCTCAAAATACTCCGCTCTGGACGTCACCATCTTGGCAGTGCCTGACTCCGCCCAACTCCCGGACAATCAAAAATGGGCAAAGAGGTGGGCCAAAGCAAGTCTGGCTGCCTAAACACGCCCACCTCGCTTGGCGCTGCTAAGTTAGCTAAGGCTAACAAGCTAGGCTAAGAAGCTACGAGGCTAAGAAGCTACGCTACTTTGGCTAGCCCTGTGGTGTTGGCTGCTCCCTTGGTGCCAGCTCCCTCACGAAACTTGAGGTAAGTTGAGTTTAGCTGAAACTAACGTTATACAACAAACTTTGAAACAATGATTCAGCTGTTATCTTAAAAAAAAAGGCTTCAACTTTTTAAAAAAATATATAACACTAATAATTTATTACACTCATTTTACTTTCATATACACAGCGTGGATCATTGGTGACAGCTATGTCCGGCGTGGTGTCCAGAGAGCTGCAGAGACCTTGGGAAGTATCCTCAGCATGCCAGGCGTCCGTGTCTGCTGGTTTGGCTGACTGCAGTGGGGAGGCCTTCTCTCCTTCTTTTCGCACTCCCTGCGAGGAAGAGTAGCACCAGATGTCCTCATCATCCACTGTGGCGGCAATGGCATGGTGAAGGTCAGCAGTGTCAAGCTGGTCAGCATGATGAAGGAGGACCTGCACCAGCTTCACCTCCAGCATCCTGGCATTAAGATAATAGTTTCTTCATTGGCCCAAAGGTGCAGGTGGGAGGCTGGTTGTAATCCAACAAAGATTGATAAGGCCAGGAAATGTGTGTTATGGCTACATTTGTTCATAGTTTAAATGGTGCCATAATTGAGCACCCTCACATCAGACACATTCATCTCACACCTAGGGGAAATTATATGTTTTTAAGTAAATTAGTTAATTGTCTTAAAGACCACCTCCAAACGCAGTGAACTGCTTACTGTTGGCAGTGTCACTGCTTTTGAATTTGGCCTTGAGGACACATTTTGTTAGGCCTGATCATAGCCCAGGCTGTCATGGCTAATGTTGAGTTTTTGATATTCATCTATAACTTGTTTAAAAGTTCAATAAATTCTATTTATATTTGCACTCCTTTTGTCTTTGTTACTGACTGAATGTTGTATTTCACAATCAAATCTGACTGTCAATTGAAAGGACAAACAAATCATATACTACAGACAAAACATAAAGCATTAATGTTTAACATTGTCACTGACAAAAAATTAAGCTGTCCATTTCTGTGTGGGCCTGATTATTTTAACTTTGCACTTGAAGATAACTAAGCATCTTCCACCCAGCAGCAGAGCCTGAGAAGATTTTGGAGAGTAACCTTTGTTTGCTACTCTGTAGAAGTCTAGTTTTAACACAGAAGAATGTGACTGGATAAAAGGGCTCAAAGTGAAAAACAAAGAATTAGCTGGACACAATATTTTTGAAGCCCCCAAGGAGGTATCACTTGTTTGCTATGTTGCCAACTCTGAGAGGGTCTTCCTCAGGCAAAGGTACTGTGACGTTTTTATAGTGAGGCAAGCAGAAAGATAATCAGCCAATTATGTGTTGCTGGTTTTTTTTTAGCCTCACTATATAAGTCTCAATACTGAGCAATACCCACAGAACCTTTTCATATGTCACAACGTCACAAATAAATAATACCTCCTACGGGACTTAAAACTATTCAGTGTGCACATATTTCCTTGTTTTTCACAAAAGGAGAAGAGTTTCTCAGTGAAATTTCTTCATTTGTCTTAAAGAAATGTTCAAACAAAACCAGCACATAACATCAGCTTTTCATTTTCTTTTTTTACATTCTGCTAAGATAAATGCAAACTTGGGTAAATGTTAAGACATAAATGAAAACATTAAGATGCAATTAATAACTATTATATTTTGTTAAAGCTTTAAATCACTATATTTCCAATCATCACAGGAAACTGATGAAAGACAGCTTTCAAAAAAACTGCTTTTACTCTAAAGTAAATTTTGTCTGATCCACTTTATATCACAAAAATTCGAACCATTTCACAAACAGTTTAACAAAATTAAGTCAAAGCTTGCATTCATGAAAACATCCATTTTAAAATGTTACAAAAAGTACACATGAAATAAATGAAAAGATTTATAACAGTAATTATAAAACCTATGGATTAGGACCCAGTGTCATAATTTGCAAAATCTTAATTTCTTGTGAAACAACCTCTTTACTGTGGAGTAAATATCACATTGGCCGAGGCGTTGTAACTTTCCTCAAGTGTCCTACATGAGAGAAAGATAATAGGTTAAAAACACAGGTAGAAAACATTGACTACAGCCTGTCTTGGTTAAAAGCCCACTCACCACCAAAATGATCTTATTGCTGAGTAAGTGGCTATCATTCATAAAATAGTTTTGTGTTTAAGTTCTGTAGATATTCAACTTTATATTTGAATGTGATTTTAAATTTAACTGTACTATCAAGACAACTGGAGTATGAATGTACAGTATGCAATTCATCCACATTAAAATAATTGTTGCTATCAAAAGGAAACTGAACTGTTAACCAAAGCTCACTGCCACTGTGGAATCATGCTATGTTCAGCTGTCTCATTATGAGAATATTTTTTCCATTGGTTCTTCACAGACTGTGTGTGGGGAAAAGGTAGTAATTCTCACTTTGATAAAGGGTCTTTGCATAAAAGGCACTAAAATGTTAAAGTTGGTAAATACATGTCATGTTCCTTGATTAATAAAATCTTCATTTGGCCTTTTGCATCAGGGGAACACTAAACTGCACTGGTGTGTCAGTAATTTCACCTTATCAGGAATAGTACGGAGCAAGCTGTGCCCTAATCAAGTACTTAGTAATGTATGACAATTAGTAATTTATGTAATGCATTTAAATGTATTATGGACAATAATTCATAATTTTAAACTAATAAGTTTTTTGACTCTTTGTGAGGTACTGTATAAAAAAAGGTGTCTTTATCCTGGAGTCAGTACTGAAGTGATGACTCTCAAAGTGTTCACTGCACAGACGGGAAGTCTTGTTTGGAGTCCAGTTCTGTCTCCTCGTGTTGAGTGTCCACTGGTCCAGTCTGTCTGGGTCACCTAGAGGAAAACTTTACACAGACAAATAGATATTAAAAGTAATATATGTGTTAGGTTACCTACTTTACAGACACATTTACATGCAAACAATACAACTTAACTTACTTCAATGTTTAACAGATCATAATCAATTTATTTTAGCAAAACAAAAAGGTGGTGGCCATCACAGTCCTCATATTCTGTCTGTGCATTATCTATTGTTGTTTAAGCACAGGCCTATGTCATACACTAGTTTTCTTAATATTTTATATGTGACAGTCAAATGTCACATTAGTTTTTTTTCAATCACGTTACACACCTTATTGTAATTTCACACAGTTCGCCACTTTTTAATTTAAATACACAAGTATAGCCTTAATGTTACGTTAACGTTACACTGCTCATATGACAACGTTAACATTCCAACACGTTAGCTAACTAACGTGGTGGACCTTTATTTTCAAACCTCACACAGCCTCAGCCTTTTGTTCAAAATATTCTCCTCCTAAATGCCTACATCCTAACACTTCTCTGTCAGGCTCTGACTTCGATGCATCCCCGGACTGGCGTCTTGCTCGAAGGCTAAATGTTAGCTGGCTGATTAGCTAGTTAACGAGCTAAGCTTGTGTTGTATCGTATTGTCTGTGGCTCTGTAACTTGATGTGGATGTTGCGGCTGTGATAGAGGTCGCATTTGAAAATGAGACCTCCGGTATCAACGTGATTTTACATGTATTAAACAAACTAGGTGGTGACCGCAAACACCGATACACGCTGCTGACAAGCTAGATGGTGACCGCTAATTAGTGCTAACATATAAACATAAATAAAATAATACTAGAATTTCAGAATTTCACTTACCGAAAAACCTGGAGCACAGACTTCTTGGGCGGTCTGTTGGTATAATTAGTCGAACAGCAAGCCATATTACTCCAATATTTGCCTGAAAAATTATCCGAAAGGCGCAAACACGGCTGAGAGGACAGGTTCAATGCCTTGAACATGGGCACGAATTGGCTGAGATGACGCCAAGCAGGCGGCAGTCGAGGCTCAGCTCTGCAGCAGAGCCAGCGGCTAGTTAGCATGCTAGTTAGCCACCCGTGATGGTGCGACCTGTCAGTCAAAGTGACCACGCCCTTAATTATGCGCAATTTCAAACCTTAATAACATTTAAACAGAAGAGTTAGAAAAAATCCCCAGAGTGCTCGAAGGCTATGAAAGGGGAAATTAACTATAGAGACCAAAACCATTTTTTGTACCAGCCTGTAAACATGTTTATTTCTGCTCTAAAGTTGGGCATTTTAACATGGGGGTCTATGGGAACTGACTCACTTCCGGAGCCAGCCTCAAGTGGACAGTCAGTGAACTGCAGTTTTTGGCACTTCCGCATTGGTCTCACTCGTCTCCCCCGGAGGTTGGGGCTTGGTAATTTTACGGGGCCGGGGCCGTTGGTGCGTGCCTCCACTGCAGGAACCACCCCCGAAGGACAGAGTTCCGGAACTTTTACAGGGGCTAAACAAGTCCCTGCCTCGGAGTAGGTACTCAGAACGGCCCTGAGAAACTCCTGGCTGGGGCTTGGGGATTACTTGGTGCTGATTGAATATAGGCGGGATGTGACGCTTTGTAAATAACAACATGGTTATCGTAGTTTAGCTAGGCTAACCGTTAGCTGTTAGCGGTGTCTGTAATAACTCAATAAACGGTCCGTGAAAAAAATATTTTTTCCAGCGGATATCTTAGTTACAACATGATTGAGCTAGCAAAGCAGTTTTGTGTTGCTATGTGTGGTCTTTATTCAGTTTTGGGAAATCACGATGTCTAGAAAGCATCAGCTGATAGGGACAGCTAACAGCAGCAGCAAAGCTAACATCAGGACGTCATCTCTTAAAAGCCTCCCGTTGTCGGATACAACATGAAACTACTCCAGTTAGCTCAATCATGTTGTAACAAAGACATCCGCTGGAAAAAATATTTTTTTCACGGACCGTGACCGGAGTTATTACAGACACTGCTAACGGCTAACGGCGTCCCTACATCGCCCCAGTCAAAATGGTCGCGCAACGATTACATCACATCCGGAACTTCTTCAGTGGAAACGGGCCTAAAGACCGCGGAGATGAAATTCTGCATCTGTGGCGACTTCTGTATGTGGGCAGACATTCTACGGCACTGGGCTGACCCAAAGCCAGCGTAATAGAGACGTTTGATGAGCTGGGACAAAAGAGTATTAAATTTGAAGATATCCCTCCATGAGGCCAACGCTTGTCAGACGTTATAAATTCAGGGCCGATGTGTTGTCCTCGGGCCGACGTCGGCCAGATGTATGTGTGCTATCTGGGTATAATCATAGCACCCAAATATATTTCCAGAATGTTGTTAACTATAGATTCTGTAATATCTTTCCACATCACATATGTAAAATTTCAAGACCAAAATAAATTGGAGCAAGTTTCAGGATGTAATTCACAAGAAAGAGCAGTTTACATCTATGTCACTCTTCAACTGTTTTTAAGAAATGTTTTACTCGATGAATTGATTAAAGCGATAGAACAGAATAATATGAGTGATAAGAGAGTCAGTCTTATTTCAGCTGAAAGGTCAGAGCTCTGAGACCTGAGGTGTCCTCGGTAGGTCTGACAAAGAATTACAGATGTAGTCTCCTTGTAGCAGACAGCCTGAAAAACAGCAGGCTGCACCTTTTTTTTCTGTGCAGAGAAGGATTTGGTGAGTTGGTGTGACAACAGAGGAGTGGGTGTGACAGTAAAGGTGGCATGTGGTTATAACAGAGCAACAGATAATGATTGCTGACTACATGAGCAGAGGAGTTTTTGGCCACACAAAGCATTTTCGGCATACAAGTCACTCTATTTTTGACTAATCATTGCAAGCTCCTTGAGGTGAGTTCTCCCTTCTTAGAGGATCTTGGAGAATGACAGTGTGACCATGTAGGACTGTTGATTGTTGGATTGTGATTGCTGTTATAGTGGAGCGGAGGATTCAGGAGCTGGAAACTGCTGAGTTGTACTCCAGTGCTGAAAATCATCAATCAATCAATCAGTCAATTTTATTTATAAAGCCCAATATCACAAATCACAATCCTCACAGGGCTTTACAGCATACGACATCCCTCTGGGAGAGCAGGTTAGATTTATTTATTTATTTATTTATTTATTTATTTATTTATTTATTTACCTTTTATGCTCATCTGATGTCTGACCCTGGATCACTCATGGAAATGCAGAATAATGTGGTAACTCTTTGGAATGTTCATGCTAGTCAAAGGCTCTCCTTAAATCTGTCTTCACTCATTCAACTCACACTCATGCAATAAACTCTGGTACGCCATCCCCATTCTCCTCTCCACCCATTGCTCAAACTGGATTCTTTTTCTTTTTCTGTTTTCTTAAACATGAAATGGGTTAAGTTTGTTAAAGAATGTTGTGTTTAATTGGTTTCTGGTGACCTGATTAATGAAAATAAAGTGTGAAATAATAACTTGTTTGAAACCGCTACTTGACCTGATTATTTTGTTATTTTGTAGCGTGGGGCATATAAGGCCTAGGCTGCTCCCCTGAACCCTAACTGGCTGGCTTAATTGCTTGTCTGGTTCCCAACAAATTTAATTAATCACAATTAATCATTACAATAGTCCATTTTTTGTTCTTTTAGGCCTTGTTCTGGTTATGCCACATTCTCATATAATTTAAACTCAGAAGAGCACAGCAAAAGGGAGGCAAAGGAAGGCCTCCAGTTTACTGATAACTATTATGGAAACAACTACAAAGCAAGTTTCTCACACACAAATTAAAGCTCTTCAAGGACACAGTTTACTTCAGGTACAATAAGGCCTTACACACTGAAAAGAGACAAAATATTACATGTCTATATATGGTAATAACAAATTTTGTTCCTACAACAATGCAGTGAGATTTAATTAAAAGTACTTTGAATATATAATATAAAGTTTTTTTGTAATTTAAAAGCATGTGATCCATGTTATCTCAAGCAACGGTTTGACTCAGCAACATTCACTTGTATCGGAATAATATTTGGTTCGGAGTATCTCTACATTGACTCAAGAAATAGAGTTGTGCAATTTGTCTACAACTGTTGGCAACTAATTCTGAATAATTTTATATTAGTCCTTCTTTATTAAACAATTGACTCACTAGAAAACCACTTATCATAAAATACTAAAATACTGACTTGTTCTAATATCAAATACTGTAGTTGTTCCAAATATAACATATAAGCAGAGAGAAATTGTGCTTGTAATGGTTAAATAAATAACATGTTGTATACTCACCTTTCAAAATAAGTGTTCCTCAAAGGATTCTTCAACTGTTTGGTAGAGCCCATTTTGAGTCACTGTGTCTTCATGAAAAATGTGTTAAAGGTAACTCTACCTGATTAAAGGGATAGTGCACCCAAAAATGAAAATTCAGCCATTATCTACTCACGCATATGCCGATGGAGGCTCAGGTGAAGTTTTAGAGTCCTCACATCTCTTGCGGAGATCAGCAGGGGGAGCGGCTAGCACACCTAATGGCTGACGGCGCCCCAGACTAACGTCCAAGAATACAAAATTGAAACCACAAAATATCTCCAACATGCTCATCCGTAGTGATCCAAGTGTCCTGAAGCCCCGACATAAAAAGTTGTTTCGAAAAACGTCATATGAACTCTGTTAGCCTCACTGTAGCCTGTAGCTCTGACTGCTTCTCTGTGCTCCACGCTCACATATGCATGCTCAGGGTGATCAGCGATGCACGGTCTCTGAAGAGCAGCAGTCTCATCAGTACTGATGTCCAGATTCTCAAGTGCAGGCATCGCCAATTCCCAGTCTGATCAGCAAAGACTTTCCTCATCCATTGGCATTGCTTTGCATTTGAAACAACTTTTATTTAGTGTAGTAAATTCCAGGAAAATTCCACCAGATTCAGGAAATTGAGCCCACCAGATTCATAATTCATAATTATTCATAATAACCTTTCCTTATATAATGTATGCGATTTTTACAGATGAAATCAAAGAGCATTTTATCTATCACTTTACTGGATTTATTGTCAAGATGTAAGGAAAGAGCCGCATTCAGTCAGGTCCATAATTATTTGGACAATGATACAGTTGTCGTCATTTTGGCTCTGTACACCACCACAATGGGTTTTAAATGAAACAATGAATACCTGCTTAAAGTGCAGACTCTCAGCTTTCATTTAAGGCTTTTTTCAAAAATGTAGTATGAACCGTGTAGGAATTACAACCATTTCTTCACACAGTCCCCTGACTTTAAGGGCTCATAAGTATTTGGACAAACTAACATAATCATCAATTAAACAGTCAGTTTTAATACTGGGTTGCAAATCCTTTACAGTCAATGACTGCCTGAAGTGTTGGACACACAGGCATCATCAGATGCTGGGTTTCTTCCCTGGTGATGCTCTGCCAGCCCTTTACTGCAGCCGTCTGCACTTCCTGCTTGTGTTTTGGATGTTTTTCCCTCAGTTTTGGCTTCAGCAAGAGAAACGCATGCTCAATTGGATTCAGGTCAGATGATATGACTTGGCCATTGCAGAACATTCCACTTCTTTGCCTTAAAAATGTCTTTGGTTGCTTTTGCAGTATGCTTCAGGTCAATGTCCATCTGCACTGTGAAGCATCGTCCAATGAGTTTTGAATCATTTAGTTGAATCTGAGCAGATAATGGTGCCCCAAACACTTCAGCTTTCATCCTGCTGCTTGTGTTTCAATTTTATCGAGCTGTTACTGTTGGTATACAAAGTTTTAATAGCTTTACAGAAAAATTGCCAAAGCCGAATTTTTCAAGGGAGTGGGATATGGATTGATGCTCTATTGAATCAAAGGCCTTGTAGAAATCCGGAAAGAGAATGAAACTTTCTTCATGTATCAATTCAGAGTAATCGAGAATGTCTAACACAAGTCTAATATTAGTCTATTAGAAATGTGTCTATTTTTCATAAAACCAGACTGCGATTCATCAATAATTGAATCAAGGACTATTTTAAGTCGTTTGGCAAATATCAAAGCGATAATTTTATAATCATTATTGAGCAGACATATAGATATATATCTCTAATTTTCAATGAGAAGCAATCTTTTTTGGGCTTGGGAATCAATGCAATTAGACCTTGAGTGAGGGTAGGAGGGAGAGCATTATTACTTATACATTCTGAGAAAACCTGTAACAAGAATGGGGCTAGCTGCTTTGAGAAGGATTTATAAAATTCTGCAGTTATGCCATCGGTATTGAAGTCGTCAGACGTTTGTACTTGTTCTACCAGGCGTTTATTTTGAAAGTGCAACCGGAACAGTGCAGCATTGACACATCGACTGGTGGAGACAGGAGAGCGAGTCTGAACGGAGACGATGAAAGCATATGAAAAACTGTCAGTAACATTACCTCGAAAAATATCAACCATGTCTGCTGCTTTTTACATCTGCCTTCTCTTCTTGTGCCTCCAAACCAACGGCGGTAAGTTATTTTGCTGGCTAGCATGCTAACGTTCGTCCGGTTGTTTTCCAAATTGTTAAGGGTAACGTTAACGTTAGCTATTTTGTCCACTGACTGTGGTAGTGGTAACATTAGCTAACGCTAAAGTGAAGTTCTCCCAAGATACAAACCATAACTACACCTAGCGAAGCTACAGGCCTAACGTTAACTGTCAGCCTCCCTAGGAGTGTACTGTCATTTGAATTTAAGAACCCCCCCCCCCGTGTCTTAAGTAAGTTGGTGGCGTATTAACCTGTTTTCTGTCTGTCGAAGTCAGGCATCGCACGCATTTATTACTGTTAGCTAATCGCACAGTAATATGTGTGTAACTGCTGCACTTTAATACAACTGCAAGCTCATAATTACTGTTAGGTTTGCTTACATTTAGCTGAAACGCAAACTCAGTGGTTAGCCTGACATGTACAGAACATAGACGTGCAATGTTGAGGTTCTTTATTGGTTAATATGGTCAGAAAAACCGAAAGTATCGTTATTGAACAATGACGTTCTCAGTGTGTGCTTCATGTCAGTAACGTTATAGGAGTAACATGCTTAAAAATAGAGATAAAGGTTTAGAATAGCTTCGACAATTTGAGGGATAAAAGATTGTTCACTCAAACAGTGCAGTTTGAAAACAGTCATTAATGTCATATGGGTCATGGACAGTGGAAAATGAATGTACTGTTGAAACTTCAAGAATGCAGATAAAGGTTATCTGTGGCTTCATATGTGCTCAAGTACTCAGAATTGACAACATACATTCAAATCTTATTAGCATGATTGTATAAGAAAATGTTAAAGCTACATTGTATTTGACTTTGTAAACAGTGTAATAAGAATTGTTTAGGTCAGGTTGTCTTGGTTCAACATTTCTTCCTGATCATTTTTAGCATTGTTTTCACTTGTGCCATTGCTCTCTCTCTCTCTCTCTCTCTCTCTCTCTCAAATTCAATTCAATTCAAACAGCTTTATTGGCATGAACAGAAATATGTTGTTGCCAAACCATTTTACATAATATTTACATACAAACTTACAATATTACAATTCAATACAATACAATATAATTTATACTGTTATAGTGAGTGAGTCTCTCAGGTTGTGACAGGGAGATACATATTTAGCTGCCAGAGGAGTTGCTGCCCCTTCACCCAGCAGAACTGAAAGTTTCTCCTCTGGTGTTAACATATGAAAGTCTGTTATATTCTTAACTATTTCCCCAAAGTGCAAGTTTCTTATTGAAGAAAACTTGTCGCAGTGGAGGAGGAAGTGCATCTCTGATCTCTCCTGTGGAGCAGTGACCACATACACGCTCCTCTCTGGGCAGCCATGTCTGTCTGTGTCTTCCTATCTCTACAGGTAGTTGGTGGTCACTGAGCCTGTATTTGGTCAGGCTCCGTCTCTGCTTCATATCTCTGACAGAGTGGAGATATTCTGCCAATTTATATTTTCTGTTCAGAGTCAAATAACAATTTAGTCTATTTTGAGTTTTTGTTTCATTTTTCCAATGTTGTAAGTATAGATCTTTTGATTGATTCGTAATTAGTTTTATTTTGTTGTGTTGTTTTGGAGCTGTGTTGATGGAGTCTGGTTAGTTAGCTTCACCATCAGCTGAGTGAGGGGGCTGTTTTCAGGGTTCAGCTCTTGGGTTTTTAGTGCTTTGAATGGATGTGTCTTTTGGACTTGTGTTTAGATGTGTCCAAAATTTTATTGCCCGTTTCGAACAATGTGTAATGCATACATTGCCCTGCAAGCTTTTTCTTTGAGTGCATTTACTGCCATGTTGAAACTTCCTGATGCAGATATGGTCAGACCAAGGTAAGTATAATTTTTTGTGTGTTCAATTACCGTATTGTTTAAAGTAAAATGGTATTTGTGACATCTGGGCTTTTTTTTTAAAAATATCATAACATTGGGTTTTCTTAAAATTTACATCCAAGGCCCAGTTATGGCAGTATTGTTCCAGGATGGTCAGGTTATGTTGAAGACCATCACTGGTTGGGGACAAGATAATCAGGTCATCTTCATCCGGATTTTCTCAATTGTGGAATCAATAACAGGGCTCGACAGTGCGAGCGTTTCACTCGCATTTGCGACTAAAAATAGGTGTGTGCGAACTGTAGAAAATATTTAGGGGCACATGTGCGCATAAAAAAATCAGCCGAAGCAACCTATATTTTTGTCAATAAAAAAATATGATAATATAACCGCAAATGTTGGAGGAACTCCAGCCACCTTCCCTCTTCCCTCTTCCCCGTGTGACACGGTTATGGGCGGTTTTCCAAGCCACTGTCGGCATAATGAATATAACGGCCGGGGTCCACAGCGTAGCGTCGCGGTGTATTCATATGGGCTCCACTGACTGCGTACGGAAGCGAGACGTAGAGAAGCCGAGCCGAGAGGCTGCATGTAGGCTGCATGAAATGTTAAAGCATTTTCCACCTAAGTTATTACATATATTTGAGTTATCTACAAGTTTACTGTACTGTTTGTCATCTACTCGCTTTCAAATGTTTGCCACGGACATTTACACAATGTCACGGATAAACATGGGTAAATGCATGAAAAAAAATCATCACATATCACCTCTGATAATGGTTTATTCATTTAAAAACACATTGTGCTCGTTTAGCACACTATTTCATGTAGTTTTTATCTGCTGGAGGGTCGCGTAGGGGAGCGTAGCGCGACAAAAATAGAAGAGCATCCTAAAATAGAGAGTTGTTGCGCCGCTCCCGTTGCCAGTGGAGTCACTGTAATTGATTAACAGGGGGGCGAGCTGCTACGGGACTCACGCTGCAGACGTGTCATGCCTCTGACGTGCCCAGTGGATCTCGGCCGTAAGTCCCACTGTCGGCAGGGTGGAAATAAGTCAAAGTGTGGCGGAGGCAGGGACGGTTTTTGCTATGGGCAATGTGGGCGACCGGCCAGGGCGCAATCTATGTGAGGGCGCATGAGCGCCCTCCAAAAAAACCCAAAACAAACAACAACAACAAAAAAAAAAAACCTCTCCAGTTTTCTAGACTACCGCTCATTTCCACGTCATGTTAGTGGCGGTTGTGACAGGAATACGGCGGAGGATCATAGTGCGCAAGATAACGGCTTACCGTGACAGAGAAGTCCGATTCCAGGTCCAGTAATTTCCTCTTTCGTTGGTGTCATGACTGCCCAGTAGTACCTGGACAACCGAGGCGTGGCGGCACACAGGTATGTAGCGTGTCAGAGGAGAAACGAGCCGTTCACATTTCTCTCTTGTGGCAGCCAGGTAACGGTCCACAAACCTCACCGCACTTTAGGGACTGTTCTTTACTTATGAAGGGACTGTCAGGGGAGGAGGGTGGCTGGTTGATTTTTATCTTATTTATTTATTTTATTTTGATCCCCCCTATGTTAATCACTTATTGATGCAGTTAGGGACCGTTCTCCACGGCCAGGCTGTCGGCTGGGTGGGAATAAGTCAAAGTGTGGTGGAGAACAGGGACCGGGAAAAGAGGCTCCGTTCTCCCCATAGTTAGGGACCGTTCGCCACGGTACCGCTGCTGGGCAGGGTGGAAATAAGTCCTGCAGAGTTTCAGAGGACCTGGAGAATGTCTTTGGATAGTAATAACATTATATAAGATAATCATATTGCAAAGATAATATATATAAGATAATAACATTAAAGACAAAATTAAATTGCAATACTTTTTCAAAACTTGATTTTACCTGTCTGTACATTTTGTATACAAATTCATAAATTATTTTGCTTGTAAATGTCTATTTGCATCCCATTTATTACAGAAAACACATTATTTGATCAATTTACATTGTGCCCCTAAACTTCTTTGTGCGCTCCTTACTTTTTCAACTTAGGAGCACATGTGCTCCTTGGGAAAAAAGTTAGCGTCAAGCCCTGAATAAAGGTGTATCTTATCTTATCTTATCTTATCTTAGAGTAAATAAGTAAATATCTAATCTCTGTGTCAAAGAGTGTGAGGCCTGGAGCTGTTGAGCAGTTCAACTGGTCTGCAAGTTCATTTATATACAGGTTGAATAATGTGGGACTTGATTGTGAATTTTCACAGCACATTTGTTGTGTTTGTACATGCATTTAATGACATCATATGTTTTACCACCTAGTCCACTTTGAAGGATTTTGTAAAAAAGTCCTTCATGCCAAATGGAATCAAAAGCTTTTTTGAAATCAATGAAACAAGCACATATTTTCCCTCCATTTTTTTGGTGGACATGTTTATTAATTAAGGTGTGTAAGGTATATATATATATATGATCAGAGGTTTGGGAATTTGGAAGAAAGCCAATTTAACATTTACTAAGTATGTCTTTTTCTTGAATAAAGGCTAGTATCCTGGAATTCAGGATACTACAAAATATTTTCCCAAGGTTGCTGCTCACACAGATCCCTCTGTAGTAATTAGGGTCTAATTTATTTCCATTTTTATAGATTGGGGTGATCAGCCCCTGGTTCCAGACATCAGGAAAGCAGCCAGTGGTCAGAACCATGTTAGACAGTTTAACAACTGCAGTTTGCAATTCAGGGGTACTGTTCTTCAACATTTCATTTTGATGCAATCCGTGCCACAAGCTTTTTTTTGATTTAAGAGTTTTCAGTTTGTCTGTTAACTCTTTTTGTGTAATTGGGTAATCTAATGGATGTTGGTTATTCTTGATAGCTGATTCAAGGTTGCCTAACTTTGTTTTAATTTCCATTTGATTTAGACTTAGATCTTCAGGTGAGATATTTTTATAGAGGTCATTAGGGTCCGGGCAGCTAAGCTGCCAGGACACTATTCAGGGTCCGACATTAACAGTTGCCCGAATGCCCGGGGCAAGTAAAAATAGTCGGCGGGCCAGCAGACCCTGCGCAGACATGCTCGATCGGGCAAGCAGCACCGACTCGGACACACACACACACATACCGGACAGCCTCTCAGTCCTTACCCGCTAACGTTAGCTCATGTACCACACAGAAACTTTTACAAAGGGTCATAATGTGCTTCTAGTGACTGTCAAATCGCCAGCGAAAGTTGTTTTAAATGCGGACACGGAGAGCATGCTGCCTGCTCTCATGGGACAAAGATCCTCTGAGAAGAAGGACGGTTCACTCTGCTCTGCCGCCATGAACAAACTGGGAGGCAAAGATCCTCTCTGAGGAAGATGGTTCACTTTGCTGCAGGGTTCACCAAAACATTTTTTTGTTTTTTTTTTTCTTTTAATAAATTGAACACACATTAAAGAACATACAAGATCCTGTAGAGAATTAATATATATAATACAATACAATAAACATTGTCAAATTAAATGAAGGAAGAGGATTTTTTTAAAGGTAAATTAAATATTGGGGATTTATGTAAAAGTATACATAGAGACATATAAATAATTAAATATATGTAGGCTATGTTAGGTGAATACTCCTGTCAGTGACCCTGACCGCTGGCACTGGCAAAAGAACTGGAGTTGGTCCCTGGACACTGCACTGCGGCTGCCCACTGCTCCTAGTGTATACAGTAGGATGGGTCAAATGCAGAGGTCAAATTTCGTTTCAATGTATGTAATGTGCTGAGAAAGGACAATAAAGAATCTTCTAATAATAATTTCTTAATAACTAGGAGATAACAAAAGAATAAAGAGATTTCAAAGACTTAAAAAAAAAAACATGAATCAAAACAACAAGAAACGAGATATATCCCCAGTCATGCACACCCAGTTTTAATTAACTCAATACTGTTTTTCAACACATACAGTACAGGCCAAAAGTTTGGACACACCTTCTCATTTAATGCGTTTTCTTTATTTTCATGACTGTTTACATTGTAGATTCTCACTGAAGGCATCAAAACTATGAATGAACACATGTGGAGTTATGTACTTAACAAAAAAAGGTGAAATAACTGAAAACATGTTTTATATTCTAGTTTCTTCAAAATAGCCACCCTTTGCTCTGATTACTGCTTTGCACACTCTTGGCATTCTCTCCATGAGCTTCAAGAGGTAGTCACCTGAAATGGTTTTCCAACAGTCTTGAAGGACTTCCCAGAGGTGTTTAGCACTTGTTGGCCCCTTTGCCTTCACTCCGCGGTCCAGCTCACCCCAAACCATCTCGATTGGGTTCAGGTCCGGTGACTGTGGAGGCCAGGTCATCTGCCGCAGCACTCTATCACTCTCCTTCTTGGTCAAATAGCCCTTACACAGCCTGGAGGTGTGTTTGGGGTCATTGTCCTGTTGAAAAATAAATGATCGTCCAACTAAACGCAAACCGGATGGGATGGCATGTCGCTGCAGGATGCTGTGGTAGCCATGCTGGTTCAGTGTGCCTTCAGTTTTGAATAAATCCCCAACAGTGTCACCAGCAAACCATCACACCTCCTCCTCCATGCTTCACAGTGGGAACCAGGCATGTGGAATCCATCCGTTCACCTTTTCTGCGTCTCACAAAGACACGGCGGTTGGAACCAAAGATCTCAAATTTGGACTCATCAGACCAAAGCACAGATTTCCACTGGTCTAATGTCCATTCCTTGTGTTTCTTGGCTCAAACAAATCTCTTCTGCTTGTTGCCTCTCCTTAGCAGTGGTTTCCTAGCAGCTATTTGACCATGAAGGCCTGATTTGCGCAGTCTCCTCTTAACAGTTGTTCTAGAGATGGGTCTGCTGCTAGAACTCTGTGTGGCATTCATCTGGTCTCTGATCTGAGCTGCTGTTAACTTGCGATTTCTGAGGCTGGTGACTCGGATGAACTTATCCTCAGAAGCAGAGGTGACTCTTGGTCTTCCTTTCCTGGGTCGGTCCTCATGTGTGCCAGTTTCATTGTAGCGTTTGATGGTTTTTGCGTCTCCACTTGGGGACACATTTAAAGTTTTTGCAATTTTCCGGACTGACTGACCTTCATTTCTTAAAGTAATGATGGCCACTCGTTTTTCTTTAGTTAGCTGATTGGTTCTTGCCATAATATGAATTTTAACAGTTGTCCAATAGGGCTGTCGGCTGTGTATTAACCTGACTTCTGCACAACACAACTGATGGTCCCAACCCCATCGATAAAGCAAGAAATTCCACTAATTAACCCTGATAAGGCACACCTGTGAAGTGGAAACCATTTCAGGTGACTACCTCTTGAAGCTCATCGAGAGAATGCCAAGAGTGTGCAAAGCAGTAATCAGAGCAAAGGGTGGCTATTTTGAAGAAACTAGAATATAAAACATGTTTTCAGTTATTTCACCTTTTTTTGTTAAGTACATAACTCCACATGTGTTCATTCATAGTTTTGATGCCTTCAGTGAGAATCTACAATGTAAATAGTCATGAAAATAAAGAAAATGCATTGAATGAGAAGGTGTGTCCAAACTTTTGGCCTGTACTGTATCTCTGTGTAGAGAGAGTTGTAGAACTCTTCTTCGTGGTATGGTGACTCTGATGGAGGGATGTATATTGCACACAAATATAAATCTAGCTCGCAAATGCCTATCTCTTTATTAATTTTGAACCAAATGTGGTTTTTGCCTTGTTGTACTGTTGTGATGTGTGTGGTGATATCAGCTTTGAACCAGATCACCATTCCTCCTGAGTCTCTACCACGGTGCACTGTGCTCAGCCTAACTGAAGGCGCTGTGATCTCATTCTATCCTGTGGGACATCAGGTAACTGCATCAGATTGACACCATGTTTCTATTAAAATCAAAATGTCAGTATCTTTTTTGTTATTTAAGAAATCCAGGTCTGTGGTCTTAAGACCAAAAGTACTAGAGTACAAACCCTGAATATTCCAAAAACGGGGTAGGATTGCCAGTTACAGATGCATATGTTCAATCAATTTTCAATCAATCAATTTTATTTATAAAGCCCAATATCACAAATCACAATTTGCCTCACAGGGCTTTACAGCATATGGATTTGGATTTAAATAATTTAGGTGGTCGGGGGACAGACACCGTTTGTATAAAACTATGAAAACTATGGCTGGGTAACTGAACTAGGAGCTCAGAAAAGCGTATAGGACTGCGACTCTGAGTCCTGATCTCAACTCTGGGTTGTCAGGAATTTGAATTACTAATAAAATTTGCCAGGTTCCTAGAAATGAGAGCAGCTCCATCCAAAGTGGGATGAATGCCGTCTCTCCTAATAAGACCAGGTTTTCCCCAGAAAGTTTGCCAATTATTAACGAAACCCACATTGTTTGCTGGACACCATCTGGAAAGCCAGTGATTAAATGATGACATGCGGCTAAACATGTCATCACTGGTCAGATTTAGGAGGGGTCCAGAGAAAACTACGGAGTCCGACATTGTTTTTGCGTGTTCACATACCGAGGCAATATTAATTTTAGTGACCTCCAATTGGTGTAACCGGGTGTCATTGCCGTCGACGTGAATAGCAATCTTACTGAATCTACGTTTAGCTTTAGCCAGCAGTTTTAAATTTGACTCACTGTCGCCCGCTCTGGCGCCAGGGGTACATTTGACTATGGCCGCTGGTGTTGTTAACTTTACGTTCCTCAGAATAGAGCTGCCAATAATCAGAGTTTTATTGTCAGCGGGTGTGTTGCTGAGTGGGGAAAAGCGGTTGGAAACCTGAACAGGCTGGTGGTGAACCGTGGGCTTCGGCTTGGAGCTGCGCCTCTCGTGAACAGTTACCCAGCCTCCCGGCTGCACGGGGGTTACTGGAGGACCACTAGCAGAGGCTACGCTGTGTGACTCTGCACCGGCTACAGGGGACTTGCTAACTACCGCAGCTACTGAATGATTTTCCATGGTGCAGAGCTGCGCTTCTAATTCACTAAGCCTCGCCTCCAACGCAGCAAATAAGCGACACTTGTTACAATTACCACTGTTGCTGAAGGAGGCAGAGGCATAGCTGTGTTGTCACGGCAAAATTTGGGTCTGGTGACACATGTTGAGAGAGCTAACACTAGCGACCCGCTAGTTGCCAACAACAGGCTTAAAAGGCTACTCACTTAATGAGAAAACTGGCATCTCCCTTTAAAAACATTTCGTAATTTGGCCTGCCAGATGACATTGAAAATCTAATTAAAAAAGGGGGGGGGGGGGTCGCTGTCTGTGGGCCACAACACACATATGGACAGTACAAATTTTGTTTAATTTAATAAAAACAAATGACAACAAACTCGGCTCAAAGATAAAATAAATGAAATAAAATAAAAGTAGCATCTGCTTGAATCCGGACGCACACCGGCTTGGTGTGGGAACTTGGGACATATGCGCTACTGAAATTACAGAGCAAAAAAAGAAAAAGGAGAACACAAAAAGAAATTAGCCTAATTAAATAAAATTAAGCAACAATGAAAATAGAATATGGCTAATAAAAACAGTAATAACAGTCACGATCTTTTGGATGTCTGGAGATATGGATGTCATTTTAACTCGCAAGCAGTTCTCCAGATTTTTGTGCGTCGGGCGATTCCTCTCGTGCGTCTTAATGGCATTCATAGAAGAGCAGTTCGACTTGCATGAAAAGGTGGAGGGAAACATTGTCAGCACATAAAAGGCGAGTTTGAGTTTCGAGTTTGAGTTTGAGTTTCCTCTGAGCATGTCATCCCAAAGTCATCCACAGATTGCGCACTTTTGAGCGCATCGCTGAGCAGGGAGGATGTTTGGAAATCAATAAGCTCCAGCTGAAATGCGGGTTTTTTTAGCCAGGGAGGAGAAATCCACACTTCGGACAGTGAGTGGGTCACGGACAAAACCGATGATGTCCTTCGGGATGGAGTAGTCCTCAAACCTGGGCTTGAAATTGGCCTGTAGCTGTTTGATGAAATCCACCATCAGCCCTGTCACTCATCCCTGTGATTTTAGTGTACTGAAGTGCAGGACCCTGCCAGTTGATATGTCTGACTGGAACAACTCCAGTTTCCTGGTGAACGATTCCAGCTTTTCAACCATGTCCACTATGGTTTTGCCTCTCCCCTGTAGCTGCAGGTTAAGCTGGTTCAGACGGCCAAAAATATCTGTAAAAAAATGCTACATTCGACATGGACATTTCATCTTGTAGAAAGGCAAGTTGGTCGTCTGCAGCTCGCATCTTGCTTAATCTCAGGAACGCCTTGACCTCATCCAGTAGCGCACAGAAGCGCTCCAGCGCTTTGCCCTTACTTAACCAGCGCACATCGTTGTGGAGCAGCAGGTCAGCATATGTGTGGCCTCCTCTGACTCAGCCACAAGTTGTCAGAAAAGACGGTGCTGAGTGCTTGATGTACCCCTGATGAAATTAATGACACGCATCACTTTAACCATAACTCCCTTTAGCTCACCACTGAGCCTGGCGCACAGGACACTCTAGTGAATGAGGCAATGCAAACCATGCATTTGCAGCGCGATCACCTTCAATCTGCTCACCAGACCTCTGTGCTTTCCGACCATGGCAGGTGCCCCGTCTGTCACGATGAGGTTGATTTTTTTCAAATGACAATGAATGCAGCCTGAACAATTCCTCCAGTTTGGTAAATATGATGTCTCCCCTCTAATGGAATTAGAGACAGCAACTCCTCTTGAACTCCTTCCCATCAAAATATCTCACATAGACACACATTCTGGCTTACATCTGTGTTGTCAGTGCTCTCATCAGTGGCCAGAGAAAAGTAATTGGCCTGACTCAGACCACTGATAATAACTCAGTGCACAGCATCCGATAGTGCGTCTATGTGCCGGGTAGCAGACCTCATAGAGAGAGGCACCTGTTTCACTGAAGCGATCACTCCATCCATTGACTTATCAGTAGCCAGCTCCTCCAGAACTGCCACCATTACCTCTTTAAACATCTCTGCATCAGTGAATGGTTTGTTGTGCCAGGTGAGCACCCATGCTGCTTTCAGGGACGCACTTGTCACTTTTTGTTGCGCTGTGAGGCCTCGTACTAGGATCCTACTGCTGTGCGCATAACCTGCTGCCAGTGCTTCAAGTTTCTGCTTTTGTGCATCTGTCTGGAGTGGATAGCCAACTCTGAAGTTGCCATGCTTTGTGTTGTGGTGCCGTCTTATATTGTATTCCTTGCAAACTGCAACAACTTTGTTGCAGATTAGACAGACTGGTTTGGCGTTAATAAAGGGATGAACGCATACTTTTCTTTCCATTCTTCTTTTTACGTCCTACCTTTGCTGTCAACTTTTCTTTTCATTGCTTTTGACAGTGACATTTTGTCTTGATAGCTAGCAATATTTTGCTAATGTCTTTGTGCATACAACGCAACCTCCCGCACAAGTTAGGATATAACACAAGAATACGTCGGATATCCAATCCTGAGAGTAAATGTTCATAAAATAATTATTACAGTACGTTAGTTAGGCTCAAAGAAGTAGTCATTTTCAAAATGGAAATGATACACATTTATTGTTAACTGTCATCAGCAGGTTACTATTATAAGCTGCTTTATAACGCAGCCACAGAGTGGAACAGGAGACAAAGAAGTAATAACACACTAATAACAGTCTGTAGCAAATTCAAGTTACTTTATTTTAAACATAACTTTCTTAAATTACTTTTTTGTACAACATATAATAGTATAGATTAGGGAAAAAAAGTTTTGTTTGGTAGAAAAAAAAAGGTTTCGCCCAAGATGTGATGTTTTGGCCCACCATTCAGTTGATGGGAAAAAATTCGGTCCACGGCCAAACTTACTTGCTGAGCCCTGCTGTAGAGGGATTCAAAAAACATTTTATTATTGCAGCCTATCAGGGCTAAAAAAATTGGTCCAAAAACAACAAAAGAAGGTTTCTAATGTCAATAATACCCAATTTATTGAGGTATAGTCCTGTCCTTATTTACAAACAAATCTGTTTTTGAACGTGTGTAGCCTGTTATATAGAGATGTATTAATATATTTTTGTTGAGTCACAAAAAAGGCTATACATGGGATTTATATCTTGTTATCTGCAGGAACAGATAAGTAGGCACTATTCATATGACATATATATGAACACGACAGCAGCAATAGTTGAGTGTTTCCACGGCAACGAGTAAAACAATCTTGAGGGCTGTTTGTCAGCCACTTGCAGTCTATGGAACGCCGAATGGACCAAAACGTCTAATTTGACGTCCGTCTTAAGACGTCAAATTTGTACCTCTTAAGACAACAGAAAATGCCGTGTTAAAACGTCAATTTAGATGTGTGTATGCATGTATATATATATATTGGGGCTGTACTATTCTTGAAAAAATAAATAAATATATATATACATATATATATATTTCATTCAAAATGGTATTCTGACACATTTCTCCTGCAACAGATAATTAAGCATTCCTGCGATTGCAATGCAATTAATTGTGCGGCCCTGGTATATATGTATGTATGTATGTATGTAGATGTATATGTATGTACATGTGGATATATGGATATATATGTATATATAATGAACACAACACTGAATTAGTGAAAAGGAAAAAAAGGAAAAAAAAAAAATCTCACAGGGTGTGAACATACACTTCACATACCACACCCAGTATTCTCCCTTTCCTTCTCTTTTTTTTCCCCCTCCTCCATTCCCATACACTTAACAATTACATCTACTCATGCAAAATCCACACAGATAGAAACTCACATAGAAACACACACAGATTATTCTCCATTTCTACACACAGTATGATTAAAACCCCCACTTTGTCAATGTCACACCTAAACTTGGTTTCCTGGAATGTACATGGCATCCGCTCACAGGCGAAAAAAATTTAAGTGATGGACTTTGTCACGAAATTGAAAACAGATTTTTTTTCTCCTACAAGAAACCCACTTGCTAAAGTCAGAAGAAAAATCTCTTAAAGATCAAAATTTTAATCAAATTTTTTCATCCTGCTATAACAGCAGACAAAGAAGTGTCTCTATCATGGTCCACAAGAGACTACCATTTACTTTAAACAGCACGGTAACAGACCCAGAAGGCCGCTACATCATTATTCAGGCAACAATCTTTGACAAATTATATACAATCGTTAATCTGTATGCCCCTAATAATGATGATCCAGCCTTCTTTCACACAGTCTTCTCTCTACTATCTAACCTATCAGACAGCTCGACAACTATAATTGGAGGAGACTTTAACACAGTCCTAAATGCTTCATTAGACCGATCTAGTAACTCAGTACACACAAAGCAATCACAATCGGCTAAGGTAATACAGGAATATATGGATGATTTTGGGTTTGGCGATGGCTGGAGACTCAAATACCCATCGAAGAGGGAATATACTTTCTTCTCTCCTGTGCATCGCTCATTTTCAAGAATTGACTTTTTTCTCTTAAATAACTCCATCTCACAAAAAATTACCACAAAAATACACCCAATCATTATCAGCGACCATGCACCAATATCACTCAATCTGCAAATAGAAACCACCCATAAACGGTCCCCAACATGCCGCTTTAATATCTCTTTACTGAAAGACCCAGACTTTGACAAAATGGTGAGACGGGAGTGGGCAAACTTTCTTGAAGATAATGACTCTCCAAATTTATCTCCATCTTTAATATGGGAAGCTGGGAAGGCAGTAGTCAGAGGAAAAATTATATCATACTCCTCCTACAAGAAGAAACAGGAATTGCAAGCAGAAAAAAACATTGAGGAAAAATTAAACAACTAACACAGGAATATGAAAACAATCCAAGTGATCAAGTATGGACCCAATTACAGTGTACAAAATCGCAACTGGACAATATTCTATCGAAGAAAACTGAATTTATCATACAGCAACTAAGATATAATAACTTTGAACACAGTAACAAATCAGGAAATTTTTTGGCTAATCAGCTCCAACACAATAAAGAAAAATCTCTGATACCAACAATCCAGGGGCCGTCCTGAAATTACACACAATCTCCCCAGAAGATTAATCAGATTTTCTATTTTTTCTACCATAACTTACATTCAACAGTAAATAATCCAAACCCAGAAGATTTTCAGGCTTTTCTCGATAACCTAAATTTACCTCAATTATCCACGGAACACAGAAATATCTTAGACGCTCCCCTGACTATTAATGACCTACAGAGCGCATTAGACAAAATGCCAACAGGTAAGGCTCCAGGTCCAGACGGCTTTCCTGCCGAATTTATAAAACATTTCTGGACAATATTAGCACCACTTTTCTTCAGGACAGTGACAGAGATCAAAAAGAACTGAGGTATAAGACCTCACATGAATACAGCAGCAATCAAATTATTACTAAAGCCAGACAGAGACCCCACACTTCCTTCTAGCTATCGTCCTCTATCACTAATCAACAGTGATATCAAAATTATCTCAAAGGCACTTGCTTCTAGGCTGGAGAAAATAATCGCATCAATAATTCATAATGATCAAACGGGATTCATTAATGGCAGACACTCAAGTAATAACGTCAGAAGTGTTCTTAATCTGATAAGTAAAGTACAACGCGTTAACACAAAAGCAATTATTCTGTCACTTGATGCAGAAAAAGCCTTCAACAAGGTCAACTGGTCCTTCCTATTTGCCACCCTGAGTGGATTTGGCTTCGGAGAGTCATTTATCCAGTGGGTATCAGCCTTATATAATTCCTCTAAGGCCAGAGTCACCACCAACGGGATCACATCTCAAAGCTTCACTTTGCAGAGAGGAACAAGACAAGGGTGCCCACTCTCACCTCTACTGTTTGCAATATTCATTGAACCACTGGCTATGGCAGTCCATCGGCACAGCAAGATCATAGGTATCCATTCTGCCAATTCAGAGCACAAAATTAATCTATATGCCGACGACATTTTACTTTATGTACAAGAACCGAAATCGTCTTTACATGAAGTATTTAATCTCAACAAATTTTTCTAAACTTTCGGACTACTCCATCAACTGGTCCAAGTCGACAATACTGCCAATAACGGAGAACTCTTGGAATCCTGCAGACCAAAAATTTTCTCTCCCTGTGGGCAACATAAGATATCTTGGCATAAATATTTCATCCAAACTATCAGACTTGGTCCACCTGAACTTTAGCCCGCTGCTAGATAAGATCTGTGGTGAACTGAAGCGTTGGAATAATCTTCCCATCTCCCTCCTGGGATGAATAGCCACAGTAAAAATGAAAATTCTACCCCAAATTAACTATTTTTTTTCCATGATTCCATTCACACCCACATCGAAATGGTTCCTGTCATTAGATTCTGCAATTATAAAATTCTACTCAAAGAACAAAACAGCAAAAATTAGCCTAAGCACCCTTCAGAAAAACAAATTGGAAGGGGGATTGGACGCTCCTAACTTTAAACATTACTATTTAGCTAACCAGCTGCAATGCCTATCCAAATGGTTATATCCTAACGAAGACTACAACTCCTGGCTTGAACTAGAACAGGCGGACTGCAACAATATAAAACTCTCTGACCTCCCGTTTATCACCACTACACTCAGACGTCATAACTGTTTTAAGAACCCAATGATTGCTTCCACCTTGTCAGCCTGGTGGAAAACACTAGAAATCACAAACTCTCAGATAGAACCTTGCTTGCTCTCTCCAATTTGGCACAACACGGTTTTTGAAATTAACAAAAGACCTCTCCATTTTAGCACATGGGAGATGAAGGGAGCAACTCATCTCCACCACCTTTTCCAAGACAATATACTTATGTCATACACAAATTTATTTCAAACTTTTGAAATAAGAAATGGAAATTTTCTACAGTATTTACAATTGATAAAAACAATCAAGAGGAGAATTCCAGCGCCTCAGAACACTCTGCAGCCACCAGAATTTGCCAAACATATTACAAAGCTTTCTCCGAGAAATAAGAAGAACCTTTCTAAGATTTATAAATTACTGTCAGAGACCAGTTCTATACATTTACCAATTTTAAAATGGGAAAAAGAGCTGGGTGTATCACCAGACCCTGACTTCTGGACTCAGATATGCAAAAATACATTCAAGATGACAAGACACACAAATATACAACTTATCCAATTTAAAGTACTCCACAGAACACACATCACACAACAAAAGATGAATAGAATGGGTTTTAGTCAATCTGACATATGCACTCAGTGTACTCAGAACACTGCAGACACCTACTTTCATGCACTCTGGTTATGTTCACCCGTCCAGCACTTTTGGTCAACAGTCATTCAAAAACTCTCCTCCATTTTGGACTGCAGTATCCCATTATCTCCCAACCTGTGCTTAATTGGTGACCTGATGACAATTGACCTCCCAAACAGCCACTGCAATTCTCTTCTTGTAGCTCTCGCCATCGCCAAGAAAACAATCCTAGTCAATTGGAAAGATAAACAGACCCTCAACATCAACCATTGGCTGAATCTCCTTGCAGAACATATTTCGCTGGAGAAAATATCTGCTGGCCACAGAAACCAATTAACATACTTTACAGAAAAATGATCACCATTTATCCACTCACTAAACCTGTCTGTATAGTGCCACTCAGCCTGTGCGCATATGCCACCTGTACATATAAATATTACAACTCAAGATAGACTGTTGTGTAATATGTAACGTGTTTCTGTTAATGATGTAACCCCTAATCCCTCTATCTCTCTCACCACAATATACCACAGCGGTTCATCAGAATTCAAGGTCTTAAGCACGTGTTAGGTGCACCTTCTCTCCCTTGAATCCGGGCCTGCTCCCTGGCTCTGTGGGGGATCGTGGGGCCGGGCGGTTTCCCCTGGGGGGCGGGTGCGTCTGGACTGCTGGCCCTGTGTGCCTGGGGGTGGCGGGGTCTCCTCGTGCTCCCTGGGCCTGGGGCGACGTGGCCGGTCCCCTTTGGGGGGCTGTTTCTGCCTCTGGTGGTGCAGGGGCCTGGTGTGGGGGCTGGGTGCTGCCCGCCGGGGGTGTTCTGGTGCTGCACAGTATGGGCCTGTCCGTTGGTGTGCGGCCAGCGGTGGGGGGCGGGTCAGATGGGCTGGGGATCCGGCTTTGGGTCTGGGGCGGTCTGGGGGGGTACTGGCAGGGTTGCGGGTTGGCCTGTGCTCCTACTCGTCGGGGTTCGGGGGGGCTGGGTGGGGCTCGTCGTCCGTGCCCTCCTGCCCCGCCCGTCTGGGGTGTGTCTCTGGCTCTCTGGGGGTGTTGGCCATTGCCGCCCCGGGTCCTTGGGCCTGCATGGTGTCCTGCGGCCTCTGTGGCTCCCTAGGCGTGGGGTCTGGGCGCTCCTGCGGTCTTGGGGTTCCATACCGCCCGCTTTCCCCCGCAGGGCTGGCCCTGGACCCTGGTGATGGTTTTCATAAACACATTGGGAGGGTTCAAATACACACATGCATGTTCGATACTTCAGCTCCGTGACGCATCGCAAAGAACCGATGGGATCACTTAAAAGGGGCCCACTTGCTTCTCGAACCTACCACACTGCGCTGGCAACTGTTCTCCACAATCAGGCTTTCCTCCTCCACCAGGACTCTCACATTTTTGGTGTTCAGTATAGACTTCTCTTTTGTTTTTGTTTTTCAGTACAGTATAGTAGACATGTATATGTTTATTTTTGATAATCTGTATGGAGCACAACCACCTCAAGGCCACAATACATCAGCTACACTGCCTGTTTCTCCTCTGTTTTTTTGTTTGTTTGTTTGTTGGTTTGTTTGTTTGTTTCCTCCTTCTTCTCTGCATGCACTGTCGTTATATAACTCAGGACTTAAGCACCTGCCTCTCAATCCTCCCTGCTTGTTCCTTACTTTCCCCTTGACACACTTTGGTGTATCACGGCCCTCTCTGGCTCATATTAGGAAGTTTTTCCAATAAAGGCTGATAGGCTAGTCTCCAGGGAGGGTGGGTGACGGTCACAACCACGCACAGTATGGGTATAAAATACTTGACTGCAAGATTAACAGTGCAAAAATCTTCATAAGAAGCTTACGCCCTTTTGTGGCACTAAGCTACGAAGACCAATGCAGACAGGGAAAAGAGAGAAAAAAAAAAGTCAATTTAATTGGGTGCTACCACTTCGTCTATTTCTGAGGGGGTGACCCTTCTGAGGGCGTAAATACAAGAATCTTTGCAAGAGAGAAAACAAGTCCCCACTCAACCTAGCTTGTAGCCTTTGAATTGAGGTTAATAAGAAATAATATTAGGCTACTGAAATGTTCTAATAGACTAGGCCTACCTATCGGCATTTAGGCTACAGTGACAGTGACAGCTCAAGCTGCCAGCATAATCCTCCAATTCTCTTCTCCTAATTTTAAAACTGGACGCAACAGAAAAGACTGAAAACGGAGACACCAGAGTTCAAAATTACGGACACACCAACCTCATAGAAATGGACTGTCCCAAATACTAATCATAAGACACATCACAGGTACGTAGGCAAAATGTATCCTCTACCAAGAGACCACATGACCACAACAAAGGCATATGTACAGCCCAATGCAGCCGCTACGTCAAAAGGAGGTGGAGCATGGAAGCCTTTGCGTCAAAAGGGGGTGGGTATGTTGATGCCAACCAATAGCAACGGACCAAACATCTTAAGACGTTAAAAATTGACGTTGTAACACAATTTGACGTCTTAAGGTGGACGTCGAATTATACGTTTTGGTCCATTCGGCATTCCATAGCAGTCTCTGCCCTCGCAGACTTTACGTGATGATGGAAATACGTCACACTACGTATAACTGAAGTCCGCGAGGCCACAGCCTGCAGGTCCAGAGGGTGGACATTTGAATTCAGCCTCCAACCTGACTGCAGCTTGTTGTTACCGCCTCTTGCTGCAGCTGCCTGCTCTTGTCCACTTTCCAGGCGAGGCGCAGTTCATCTCGAACAAGCCTACTGATGAGTGTAGATGACGTGATCCTCACAGTGAACTAATCATTGTCTGGGACTCTTCCCCTCTCACACACATTAGCCTACACCGGCGGACTCACTCCTTTGCTTTACAACATGAAAAAAAAAAAAAAACAACAAAAAAACCCTCAAAAATTTATGGCTTGCACACGAGCGAGTAGTTGTAAAAAAAAAACAAAAAAAAACACTTGCCTCAATACCTCAACTTTTTTTTTCTTTTTAAGTTTTTATTCAGAAACATCATGTGACTTAACTTAATGAGCTGGCTTTTCAGCGGCATTTGTTTTCTTTTGTTTTTAGTGGTACTCTGATGTAATAACTCCGCCAAAAATTAAAGTGAAACTTAGTTTCCACCCTGTATTGTTTCCTTGTACTGCTCTAAGATGGTTTCATTTGTTAATAATGCTTACTCCTTTAAGTAACACAGTGTTTCCTACAGAATTTGAATCTATGTGTTGAGTGTAAATTCTGAGGTTTTTGCTTGTCTGTGAAGGTAACACAGGCAGAACTCCTCAGAAAATAGAAAATTAAAATGTGGCAGCAGATGTTTTAATTTTGGTGCGCTAGCCCAATTAACAAATGCATGGGAAATCCTGGAAACAGGTTGACAATTCTGTGTGATATCAGGCGGTGGGGTCTCTCCCTCTCCTCTTGCACCATGTGCAGGTCACTTACTAAGTGGGAATTCAGTTCTAGTGAGTCTCTATGGTTATGTTGATGCAATTGCTTTGAAACTTGTCTGGATAGGAACTTTTCACTGCATAAGAAAGTGGTGCATTATAGTAGTATAAGCACCGAAGCTCATTCACATGTTTAGCTGAGGATTTTGTGTATGCCTGAAAGAGTGTGATAAATAAACCTTCACTGAAAAGAGCAACATTGATCACATCGGGGGTTTTTTTGTTTTCATAAAAAGTTCTATTTGAAAATTACTTTATTATTATTATTATTATTATTGTTAATAGCAATGTCCCTAAAAATGGAAAAATTTTGTGTGCCACACCTTGATAACCTGAGGTCCAGTGACACTCAGTGCAATGGAATCTGTATCTGTGACGGCAAAGGAGCTTTTGAGAACATTCTAATTGAGGTCAATTGATGGTAGATTTTGAAGGTTGAATTAATAACAATAATTTGGAACAGGAAAAAGCCGATAGGCGATTAATCGACTGATATCACTTCCACACACCCCGTAGGAAAAATTTGACAGTGTTGAAAGTTAACAGTCCTTGACTTTATTAAAACGGGATAATTGTTGAACTGAACATCCAAGGCAAGTAATACATTCCTAAATAGATAAATAAATCTTGTTCACTGAATACCAAATTAAAGGTGCCGTATGTAAGAATGTGGCCACACACACACACACGCACACAGATGCAAGGCACGCTGGAGACTGATTTGTTCGCCACGTCCTTGATCTTCAAAAAAATCAGTCTGGTTGATGACCCACCTGCACATATGCTACAGTGTACGATCGAAAAAGAAGAGCAGTTGAAAGTATTCGAAATGTCCATCCCCGTCTAGCTATGATGCTAGTTAGCCAACTCCAGCTAAAGCTTACCTGTCAAGGAGAAGAGTAGCCACTTCAACATCCGATTTCAAATTCTTCTCCGCTTTCAACCATCTTTACCGTTCAAAAGCATTTCCTATATACAGTAGACCCTCGCTTTGCCTCGAGTCTTGTCTTGGTGTTTTGGGAATCATAACGAGGTCGTTTGGGTTTAGTCGCACCGTCAGCCATTGTAGCTCAGTTGTAACTATAACTGATGCTGAGACTCTACTGACTGCGTGACTGGTAGACGGCGGTGGGTGGTGCAACAGGCCAAAACACAAATTGAAAACATAAACATGATTTGCAGATTGTACTTTTTTTTTTTAAATGTGAATATTCTGGCTGTACTATTGTTGTCGGTGAGATCAGTATGTTATATGAACATTATTCCTTAGTCTCTGTGACATATTAGGATGTTTTTACGACTATTTGCTTTAGATTTCTTACATATAGCTCCTTTTAAAGTAATAAATACCTAAACAAATGTATAAATTTATAACCGAACTGAAAATTTCACCAACTGTCAAAAATCTGGGCAGAATTTTTTTTTTTTTTTTTTTTTTGAGCTATTAATTTTCCTCAGAGGTAACCTGAGAATCTCAGGTACTCAGTGACATTACCTTGACTTAGTGTATGGAGCCTCCATGCATTACGGTGACCAGGGATGGACAGATTTCTGTCACATGTATTTGTCCCGATCACATTTTTTTTGCATCCGATCTGATACCGAGTCCTTTATTTTGAAACCCAGTCCAATACCGTGTCCGATCCGATACTTTGCAAAGCATTAAGGAAAAAAAAAAAAAAGATTGCATCCAAGTTGTCTCATAAGGTTTGTTTTTTATTTAAATAATATCCAAAAAGCTTATCGGTGGTTCACCAGCACAAAATGTAAACAAATTCAGTATCTTCTTCAATCAATCAATCAATCAATTTTATTTATAAAGCCCAATATCACAAATCACAATTTGCCTCACAGGGCTTTACAGCATACGACATCCCTCTGTCCTTAAGACCCTCACAGCGGATAAGGAAAAACTCCCCAAAAAACCCCTTTAACGGGGGAAAAAAAACGGTAGAAACCTCAGGAAGAGCAACTGAGGAGGGATCCCTCTTCCAGGACGGACAGACGTGCAATAGATGTCGTACAGAACAGATCAACATGATAAATTAACAGTAATCCATATGACACAGGGAGAGAGAGAGAGAGAGAGAGAGAGAGAGTAATCGAATTAATAATATTATAGTTATAGTTCTGGTTACTGCTGTACAATATGTTGAAAGTATGTATTAATACCTGTCAGTATACATGTGTGACAATAATCATATGTGTATAATAACAGAAGAAGTATGACTAATGACTAATGATGGCAGCAGCAGCAGGAGGCATCTGGCGGGACCACGGCAGCAGCACAACCACACACGTCACGCTGTCCAGGCACCGCTGTGATATGAGTTAATCTGAGAGACAGTGGAGCACAAAGGCTCCGGAGAAGAAGTTTAGTGACATCCAGAATGGCAAGGTTAGCTAGATGCAGTAATAGGATACGAGAGAGAGAGAGAGAGGAACTCACAGACCGTGTATTATGCTCCGGCAGACTAGGCTAAGTCAGGCCTTAAGGCTCTGTAGGCTTGATATCCGTGGCAAGCCTGAGCCAGCCCTAACTATGGATGATATTCAAAGAGGAAAGTCTTAAGTCTAGTCTTAAATGTGGAGCGGTGTCTGCCTCCCGGACCGTAGGCTGATGATTCCACAGGAGGAGGCTGATAGCTATGCTCTGGCTCCTGATCTGCCAGGAGACTTTAGGGACCACGGTAACCTGGGCTCAGCTGTTCTGAGGCATATAGCACCAGTGGGTCTAAGATATGATGGAGCAAACCATTTAGAGCTGATAACCACTGTCTTATAAAAATTCAATTCTGGATTTTACAGGGAGCCAGTGCAGAGAAGCTAAAACAGGAGAGATATGATCGCGTTTCTTAGTTCCTGTTAGTACACGTGCTGCTGCATTCTGAATTAGCTGGAGAGTTTTTGGAGTCTTCTTGTCTTCAACAGACAAAATAGGCCTATATCTTTTGTAGCGGTTTGACACATGAAACAAATATTTTTCTTTTACTCAGCCAAACCCCACAAAGAAACCATAAAACCCGTAAAACGGGTCCCTTAACACCAAAATTAAATTGTTTTTACCTGGTTTCTGTACAACAAAAGAATTATACTCAATTTTCAAAAATACAAATACAACTGTAATCAGTTTCAAGAAAGTATATATTTTTTTCACCAAAGAAAAGAAATGTCCTGTTCCGTTGAGTCAGTTCAATCCAGTTCAAACAAAAAAATCCCCTCCGGGATTTCCAAATAACATTGAAATTGAACACAGTTCAATTCAGTTCAATCCACACAGTTCGCTAAACAAAAGAAAACTCCACCCCAGGTTTTCTCGTAAACAAGGAAGTAAAGAAAATCCACTGTTTGCTCTGACTCAGTTCGGTTTCAAAACAATAAATCAACCTGGCCCGAAGGTTCCAGATAAGGAATAATGAAACAAAAAGTAACCCCCAGCTTTTGCCAACTCACAGGACCGTGGGTGAATGCTGTAACGCTCTGGCGTTATTTCAGGCTTGGAGGCTCTGTAGGATCCCTTGATATCCGTGGCGGGGAGTCTGAGGTGAGGTCGGTGGCCGGATGGATGATATTCCACAGGGAAACACACCTATTTCCCGGACTTTGAGCGGTGTAAAGTGCCGTGGTAGGCTGAATACGCAGAGGACTTCTGGCTGATTTCTCACTTGCCGGCGTCTCTCGCCATACTGCCAGGAGTGGCATAATGTAGGGGTCGGTCTACCTGGGCTCAGCTGATTGAGGCATCCCACTGGCCGATAGCACCAGTGGGTGTGTCTGGAGGTGAGCAAACCATCAGCTGATAACCACTGTCTTATAAAAAAATATATATTTATAAAATATACAAGATCGCCACACTTTATACATTGGAAAGCGGAGCCAACAATGAACAACATAGATGAAAAACCTGGCCATTTTTGTTGATTTGATTCCTCCGATCTTTTATTACCAATTCTGATTTTGTAAAAATAACGTGATTGGCGCCGATACCCAGTCCGAGGATCTTCTGTATTGTTGTTTAAAAGGACAGAAAAAAATGAAAATGTCTTTTGTAATAAGCTACTTTAGAGTGGAGTAATTTGTAGGGGTGGGAATCACCAGAGACCCCACGGTACAATATCATCACTATACATAAGTCATGATGCAATATTATTGCTATTTAAACATGTTGTGATATGCTGAGTATTGCAATAAAATATATTCCGATTTATTACCCTTTTCAACTGCAAATTATCTCCCCAAAGGAAAAGTGGCTGCAGTTACTCATTCACAGACTCACAGACTTTCACTCTGGCGTGGTAGCACTATTACACTTTCCTCGCTGTTGCTATTGTTGTTGAGACACAGTCACACAGCAGAAGGGAGCTACTTTCTCTGGAGCTGAACCCACTGATCATTAACACAACCCTCCTCTCCTCAGCTCCAGTTGGGGATGTGGCCCTGCGTGACTGGTGGAGGTTGTGCCGTCAGCCACTGATTGAACCAAGTTACCACCAACATATAAATTGTAAAAAGTCCTGTTGGCGCAGATTAATCAGCCAAACAGATTTATCAGTGGACATCTGCATTCTAATGCTGTTGCTCACAGTCTAGGACAGATCAATGAGGGGCCGCCATCAGGGATTTTAGTAACCTTTTGTTTTCAACACTAACCACGGGTTTTTCTAATGCTACCACCAATTATAAAACTTGGTATTAGACTCACTTAGGCTACTTACGTATTTTTCCCATACATCCATGGTTTTTCTACATGGGCACAAATCACTCAACATTCAGTGTCACAGCAGTCCTTTGAAAATACAGAGGGCTGCCATAGCCATATCACTGCTGCTGTAGGCTGCCTTATTCACCAGCCAATAGAGTCTGACTACCTGAGTTGCCTACATGCCATGACAGTGTTGTCATGAGGTGCAGACAGAGATATGGGAATGTTGCCCTGGACATCCTAGGACATACTCAACTTGCTTTTCTGGGGGGCCACTTTTGCAAACTTAATAAACAGTAATTCTTGATATGTCAATAATTAGCCCAGACCTTTGCCATAGGGTCACAGGGATCCTCCTCTGGCATTTTTTTCATGAACAAGCTCTATTTTGCTGCTTTTTCTTACTGTAATCTGGCACCTTATTTCCATTAAAAGTTCAAAAAAGATTTCCAGTGCGAATTTATTTATTTTCATCCTGAATTAGAAAATGGACGGCGGGCCACCTGGCAACCTTTTGCGGGCCACATTTTGCCCATGAGCCACAAGTTGAGTATCACTGTCCTAAGGTTGGAGGTTCCTCCGTGAAACCCTCTACATCACAACCCCTCTCGCAGTCGCACCCACGACTCCCTCTCCACAGAGCTACCAGCAATAGCTGCTGAGCTAGTGGACTGAAAGCCTATCTCTACAACAGCCTATTATCCCAATAACAAATGCACATATTGCTCCAAAGGGCCACTTCTCTTAACATACTACACACATACTACACACTCTCCCAACAGAAGCAGCTAACTGTTATGCAGAATGATGCTGTAGGCATAAAAAAAATCAGACCTGGTTGGTTCCGATATTAATGAGTCAGACAACTGAGGATGCCTGTGTAAATGTAGCTTTGTGCTGTTGAAGGCATTTTGCCTCATTCAGACATGTTATTTATTGTCCAGAGTTACTTCCGTGTTGTAGATGTTATGGGGCTGTTTCTGAGTCATGTCAAGGCTGAGGAATAAACCATTAATGTTTGATTTAGGGTGGAATGAAATATGTGTGATTTTGATCGTACTGTGGCTGAGAATTTGGTATGAGATAGACAGATAAAAAAGAACTTCACAAGAAAAAGAGTGAAAGGAACTGGGTCTGTAAGGAAAATGTGTAAACTCATTTGCCAAAAATCCGCAGTAGTTCATAAGAGACCTAACAAGCTTAGACACACACAACCTCCTCCCCAAACTCCCTTTTTTCCTTCCTCAAATATTTCCTGTTTTTGTCATACCGGAACAGTACTAGCTCAGTCATGCAGGAGACCAAAAAAAAAAAAAAAAAAGTTTCCTCCTTTTGGGCCCACAAGTGTTACTGTGTTGCTTTTGAGTTATAATGTTCCTGCAGTACAGATGGTGAAATACAGTTCCTCTCTATGCGCAGGTGTATTAAAGGGCAACAGTTACTCATAGTGATTCTTTGTGTCTTTGATTTGTTCCTCTTTCTTGAGGTCACAGTGTTGTGTAAACCAGATCTAGCTGAACTTTCCAGAATGGTTCTTCCCTTAAGTCTCAGATCAAATTAGCATACTTTATGTTGTTCTTTTGGTTTTCTTATGGACCTTACTAATATTCTCTGTTTGTCTTTTTCTCTGGGTATTGTGTGCACTCACTAGATTCTTAGCATCAAAGGATAGGTATTCCAGCTGGCAACATTTGTATTTTTAAATTACTGTTTCCAAATGGTTCTCTAAAAAACAAAAGACAAATTAAAACAAGTTATACCCAAGATACACAGTTAGTTAAACTAAAACCTAAGGAACTGTAAGTCCCACTAACTGGCATTTATGAACAGTAAATAAACATTTGATAAATGGTTAATAGGGCTGCAACTAACGATTATTTTCATTGTCGACTAATCTGTCGATTATTTCTTCGATTAGTCGACTGATCATTTTATTGAAGAATGTGTTAAAATGTTGAAAAATGTGGGTCTGTCTCTCCCAAACCCCAAAATTATGTCATCTAATGTCTTGTTTCATACTCACGCCAAAGGATTTTAGTTCACCATCATGGGAGAGTGTGTAAAGCTTCCAATATCTGAACATAAGAAGCTGCAATAAGAGTATTTGGGGTACTTTTACAGTACTTTTAAATGAAAAATGACTCAAACCGATTATTCCACTACTAAAATAGTCGCCGATTATTTGTATAGTCGATTGGTCATTGATTAGTCGACTAATCGTTGCAGCCCTAATGGTTAATACCATTTATAAGTGTAAGGGTCAGCATCGTAAACACCTGTTGTTTTTCTCAGGCTCAGGCTAAATTTTTCCAGTCTCACTTCCAGTGTTGTGTGGTTTGTGGCAACAGTGTGATCTCAGGTTTTTCTGTCAGAGGGTCACACTGACAGCAATGCTGTGCATCTCCTGAAGCCACTAATTTATTAACTTCAACATACAGACTTGTAAAAGGATATGTCTGATGATATTCTACATTTTTTACTATTGTCAGCCATGTGCAGACCCAAACCACCAATGATTAACTAATTCATACTAATAAGTATAATATGTCTATCAAAAACCTGATATATCTTATCTCTCTGAGCCATAAAACTGGAGGTTATGAATATAACCAATGTTTCCTGAGGGAGGGAAACAAGGTACAACACATTAGTATGGGGATTGCGTCCTCGCGAGACCAACCTGAAGAAACTTTTTCAACACACCTGTCAAGGCCAATGAGACTGTCGCAGGCAGGGGAAGTCCCGCCTTCCCTTGGGGTTATAAAATACCCTGCACAGTCTCATTTCCTCAATCTAAACTGCACTTCACCGAGCCTAATGAGAAAGGCGGTGAGGGGCTAACTTGTGTTACACATTAGTACGGGGACCTATCATCACGCCCCGAGACACCCTGCAGCTCGACTGAGAAGATCCAGCTCAGCAGCGACCATGATGTCAGTTACATCACCTCCCTGCTGACAGCACAGACTGAGTGACATCCTTTGCTGTCACATCCAGACAATAAAATTGTCTGCGTGCACGACGGATGAACAGAGAGAGCATGTAAATCCCCTATGTGTTTTGCTGAACACAAGGCCAATAAGAGTGCAGTCTTATATGAAAGCATGTCAATGCCGATAGACTGCAGCGGCTCAAAAGGCGCGTTACACAGCGCGTCCAAAACCAATGTGAGGTCCCACTGAGGGACCATGGTTTTGCGCATCGGCCTCTTTCGAAGCACACCTTTCATGAAACGCGTCACCAGGTGATGAGAGCCAGGGGACTTCCCTTGAAATCCCACATGACAGGCAGAAATGGCTGAAAGATCCACTTTTATCGTGGAGGAGGAAAGCCCTTTCTCTAACGATTCCTGAAGAAAAGATAAAATCTCCACCACAGAGCTCTGAAAAGGAGAGATGTGTCTCTCCACACACCCAGCCTCAAAAGCACGCCACTTGAGCACATACAGTCCCTGTGTGGATGGCGCCCTGGCACTTTGGATCGTATTGATCACATTATTTGGTAAACCTGCAGCCGTCAGGTTCTCCCTCTCAGGGGCCAGGCCCACAGACCCCAAATGTCCGGCCGTGGGTGCCATATCTGTCCCTGGGCCTGGGACAGCAGGTCTCTGCGCACGGGGATGCACCAGGGCTCCCCATTCAACAGCGCCACGATCTCTGCAAACCACGCCTTCCTGGGCCAGCGAGGAGCGATCAGGATCATAGTTAATCCCTCTAGACGCACGTGCTCCAGTGTGGTCTGAATCAGAGCCACCGGAGGAAACGCATACAGGAGCGTCTGCAGCCACTGATGGGCTAGCGCATCTAACCCGAGAGGCGCGCTACTGTCCCGTAGCAAGAAGAACATGGGACAATGTGTGTTTTCTCTTGAGGCGAAGAGATCTACAGAGGCCCTGCAGAACCGTTCCCAGATCTGTTCCACTATTTTCGGGTGGAGTCTCTACTCGCTCGCCAAGGGAAAGCCCCTGGAGAGGATGTCCGCTCCGCTGTTCAACACTCCCGGGATGTGTGTCGCTCTGAGAGACAACAGGTGCCTGTTGCTCCATGAAAGCAGACTGTGGGAGAGCGAGAGCAGTGGGAGAGAGCATGTCCCTCCCTGTTTGTTTATGTGCGCAATTACGCACGCATTGTCGCTGCGCACCAGAACATGGTGGCCGGCCAGCAGACCTGCCCTGTAAAAATGCCTCAGTGACAGAAATACAGCGTATAACTCCAGTGTATTGATGTGCCATGTCCTTTCCTCGTCCGTCCAGGACCCGTTCACGTGAACTTTCCTGCAGTTGCCTCCCCAGCCCCATTTTGAGGCATCTGTGGTGACCAGAACACGCGAGAGGACCCGTCCAAGAGGCACTCCTTTGCTCAGACGCGCGGAGTTTCTCCATGGGAGCAGAGCGTCCATGCATGTGGGTGTGATCCGCACCCTCTCGCTGCTCCGGTGGGCAGGGAATAATTGTTTTGCATGCACCCAGAACTGGAATTTCCTCATCAATAGCAGGCCCAGAGGCACAGCTGGAATCATTGAGGCCGTAAATCCCAGCTCTGGTCACTGCGAGGCTGTGGATGCGGCTGGGCGTACGCGTGCCTGGGCATACTCATTCGCAGAGCCTCCTCCTGCTTCTTCCTTTGGTCACAGCGAGTCTGAATTTTATCCAGAGCCTGTCCGAACACTCCGGTGGGTTCAGCCACCTGGTGGAGAAATTCAGAGCGTTGTGTCTCGGGGAGCTTGGTTAGCGTTAGCCACAGATGACGCTGAGCTACCACTGTCTTGGCCATGCCCTTCCCCAGGGCCATGGCTGCCGTGCTGGAGAGACGGAGAATGAAGTAGGTGGTTCTGCGCACCTCATCCAGCGCTCCGGCTGCGTTCTCCTTCTTTACCAGAGCTTCATGCAACGCCCGTAACATCTCAGCCTGGTATGCCTGCAGCATAGAAGCCGTATTCAGCGCACGAGTGGTTAGCCCCTGGGCGCGGTATATTTTCTCTAGTTGGGAGGCGGAGAATCTGCGCTGCCGGCTGGGGAGAGTGGGCTTGCTGGCCGCTGAACTGGGCTTCGGCGCCAGGTGCACTGCCAGCGTTTCATCGATAGGAGGGATGTTGGTTAGTCTGGCTGACTCCATTCCCTCCAAGTCCAGGAATTGGGAAAAAGGCAGGGAGAGCGGGGCCCTGTGGGACGCCCAGGTCCGCGAAAGCTCAAGTGTAAAACCGGGGAAGACTGGTAGTTTGTGTCTCACCGTTGCCGGCTGCTGGGGGAGAAAATAGTTACTGGCGAGTCGGGTCTGCTGCTGGCGGGGAGGCGGAGCCAGCCATGGTACGTAATCAAAGCTGGGGTGGTGCCGTCCGGTTCTGCTGGCAAATCTCCCGATCCAAGGACCTGGCTGTGATCAGATCCTCTTCGCCCTCTCCCTCCGCTTCACCCTCCGTGAAGCTGCCCAAAGCGGCTAGAGAGAGCTCATCATCGGAGGGGACACACAGCAGCGCGTTATCCAGCGTGACGGTGAAATCAACCGCGTCCTCCTCCATGCCCACGTACTCGGTGGTAGGGAGTATCTCGTCCATTTGGTCCCCCCAGGACTGTCCCGCACTGCACTCGAAGCTCAGGCCATCAAGCTCCAACTCTGTGGGTGACTTGATGACCTCAGACAGCATGGGGTCCCTGAGAGCGGCAGATTTTCCCAGCGCCTTCAACATAAAATTTACGCGTCTCTCCAGGGTCGATTTCCAGAGCCGGCGAAGGTGCGCACAGGAATCCGGGTTAGCAAGTGCCGCTTTCGCATGCAACATGCCAAGACACACTGGGCAGGCGTCATGCGTATCCGTCTCCGACAGGGAAAAACCACAAGCACTCGGGCATGGACAGTACTTGGACTTCCTAGCCGAGCTAGCCTTGCTAGACCCGCTAGAAGAGTGCCGTTTCTTTACCGGAGCCATTCCGCTTTGCTAGTTAGCAAGCTAAACAGGCGAGTCGTTAGGTGGAGCTAAACTTCGTGGAATGTGAATTTGTTAGCGTGGCTGAACAAATAATCGTTAGCGAGGCTAAACGGCAGAAGGATAACTAGTTAGCAAGGTAAACACGCATGTCAAAACTGGTATTTGTTAGCACCGCTAAACAAATAACCGTTAGCCAGGCTAAACGAGAGAGCGGCAAGTTAGCAAGCTAAGTGCAACGCAGAAACAGCCTTGATAGCGACGCCCTGGGTAGGGAGCGAGCTCACCTCCTGTGGACAGTTAAATCGCTAGCAAGTGTTCTGCAATACTCAGGTTATGCGAGGTGAAGTGCAATATGATTGAGGAAATGAGACGTGCAGGGTATTTTATAGCCCCAAGGGAAGGCGGGACTTCCCCTGCCTGCGACAGTCTTATTGGCCTTGACAGGCGTGTTGAAAAAGTTTCTTCAGGTTGGTCTCGCAAGGATGCAATCCCCATACTAATGTGTTGTACCGAGTGTACCGACCGAAAGGGAACTTCATTGTTGACCAAATCTATAAACACATCAATGAGCCACACTGTTAAATAACATATTAGGACATTATCATGAACACACAGTCTCAACCCACACACACACCGTCCTGCCTGAAATACTCACTGGAGCAGCATATGTATAATAATCCAACATCAACAAACCTCAAAAAATGCACAATTTCCTCTTGTTTGAGTAATGTTTGCTGACAACTGCAGTGACCAGCTGTTTCAGGAAATTATTCAACCTTTTTAAAAAATGAAACTTGAAATTTATGAGTTGTTTTTAAAGATTTCTGTCTTCAGGAAGAACCAGTGGGCTTGGGGTTGAGTGCCACAGTCAGAAAGTCAGTCAGACAGTATTGAGAGACTAAAAGTTCATTTATACTTATGCTTTGAATCAACGCCGTAGCTATGGCGTAGGCTCCACGTCGACGTAAAGCCTTCGCCGTAGCTTGACGTGCACCTCCCCAGAATTACGCGTGGCAGTGATGCAGACCTTCTGTCTGTGTCTGTATACTGACACCTTTTCCATCATTGGAAATGAAGCTTGTATTTACTTGTATTTCACAGAAATAAAATAGCATTTTAAGTCTTGTGTGTAATTTATCCTTCAGGGATTTATACTTAGGGATTTATCATGGCTTCATATCGCTAGGCTAATTTATACAATGTAAAATGCCATAGGCTGGCGCTAATAACATTAGCATTTTGAATTTTGGATACGTGTTTAGTATGACAGTTGTTTTGACGGTGAATCTTGTGAGTTATAATAGAGCCAAATTGAGTGCCGTTACCTTTGTTAAATGTCGCTGTTGTCCCTGGCTTTATATGAGTAGAGCAGTGTTGGGCAAGCTACTTGGAAAGTGTAGTGAGCTAAGCTACTAGTTACTCTAATATTAAATGAAGCTTCACTACATCAAAGCTATTACCCTCAGAAATGTAGCAAGCTAAGCTACAGCAAACTGAAAGTAACTAATGCAACTACATCTAAGCTTTTTACTAAATTGAACCAACTTCGTGCCAAGTCAGTGTTATCTTACTAATGAATAAAACTGTCAGTCAAACAGATAGGCAGGTAAAAAAGTTAAGTTCAATTGTTTATTGAACAGTGAGCTGCACTAACTCCCAACATGACTCAGACCACAACGGCAAGAATGAAGACCTGCTTCAAACAGTCACAACATGGTCAAAAACGTACATATGTGTATGTATGTGTATGTACACTGCAAAAACTCAAAATCTTACCAAGAATATTTATTCTTGCAATAAGGAAAAAAAACTTGCTCCATGGGGAGATTTTCATACTTATTTCAAGTGAAAATTTGCTTGAAACAAGTATTTTTTAAGTGTAAAGAGATTTGTTTTGACTAGAAATGAGGCTAGTAAACACATTTTAGTAAACACATTTTATAGTGAGCAGCATACACATGTCCCCTACAAATCCCAACCGTGTTTACAAAGTTTGAATGAACGAGACGGACGCAAAGGAAACGGAGGCTGCACATTGATCCTTTTGCCTCTGTCTGCAGGAACGAATAAAAATCCCATTCATTATGGGGTCAAATGGATTATGTGCATAATTAACCACAAAACAAGCAAATACTTCATCTTAATGACATATAACACTCATTATGCTTCAGCTGAATCCTCTAAGCAAATGATCATGTTGAATTGAAATTAGTTTATCACGTTAAATGTCCGAAATTTTATGAAATTGCTCCAATGCGTCAAACCAAACTTTGTGCGTAATCACACAGCCTGATATGCCCTGCAAACACAGTGGGACTGCTGTACAGACCATTGGTCTTTCTTACCCTAACCCTGGTTATTTTCTGAAAGCACAGAGCAAAGAAATGTCTTTCTTTTCTCCCCCGGTCTGCTGTCAGTAGAGAGTGGCAGCTGCAGCGGGGATTTCAGCACCATGGACGGCGCGTGTAAAAAGACTTGACAAGTGTCTCCTTTTAAATGTGTTTGCTGCTAGAGAAATTATACATAATAAATTAAGACAGTGACATATTTTCAATTTAAAAAAAAAACAATGAGTTGAACGTTCATTTCAAGCTTTTGTAGTACAAGTTTCAGTTTCAGTTTCAGTTGGTGGGGAAAATGCATCCAGATAAAGACAAGTGTTTGTCGGTGAGTGCTGTGAGTTAGGGCCGTAATAGACTTGCCGCTTGATCGAACATACGTGTACGCAATGCGCTGTGTCTGTGTATATACTTGCTGCAGCACTGTGTGGGTTTTGTGAACAAACATGGATGCCCTTGATATGCTTGATGTGGAAGAAGAACTATGTCACTATGTAACTGCGTGGAAACATCATAGAGATGCGGGTAGTTCTGCACCAGGTCTGTCAGCCTCTCTTCAAAAGTTTCCGTCATTGCTCCGACAGTGACTCCGTCTGGTCTGATCTCATCAAACAAACGCAAATCAAGGGCAGCCATGATGCGGTCGCGTTGTTTGCAGCAGGTATATTACTGGCCTTATAGTGAAGCCAATTTGTGCATTTGTGTTTGAAATTGTTTCTATTAAGTCATACTTAATGTGTGTTTTGGGTGTGTTTTGAATCAACTAAACTTAACAGCACTTAACAGAAACCTCCACCGCCGACTAGAGTTTTGGAGGTGTAACTGCAGAGTGACACAGACACACCACCGCAGAAGTAAAAATGCTCACAACGACGTAGGCGACGTGCATAGGGTCTATGCACAACCATAAATCTTGCTTAACACATTTATTGTGGTTTTGGACTTTTCATGAGATTTTGTTTACACAAGAAAAATATAGATAAATGCCAGTCTTGGACATAGTAACCTTTTCAAATAATAATTTTATCTTTAGTCAGTGGATGTCTATCTTGGTAATTCAAACAAAACATACAGCTTTCACTAGCTCACATATTTGGTTATTAATGATTGTAGATAGTCAGAAAAATGAATGACTTCTCCTCATAAACATGAATTGTATCATGTCATTTTGAAAATGACAACCTTTCGTTTAAAGGGATAGTTCAGATTTGTGAGGTTATATGATGTACTTATCCATAGACAGTATCACATACACTTGGTGTCCAAACTGGGCACAAACCCAGTTTGGAGGAACAGGCTGCACGGAAGCTAAGCAATGTACTGCTGTGATGGTGTCTGTAACAACGTATTTTAGCCACCTAAAAAGGGTCCTACCTAAAAAAATTCTATATCATTTTAAGTGTATACTTTATACTATATTGAACGTATTCTCATTGCTTCACCTTAATGTTTGACAGCAATTTCCAACTGGAAAATGAAACTCTTATACCGTTCTCTTCAAAGCCAGACTCCACAGAGAAAAACTGATTTAACATCACAAAACGTAGGAGCTGCTGGTCTACTGCTGCTTCGGTCAGTTAATTAGTTTGTGTTACTGTGTGACTTACTGGTGTTCAAAAGGGTTAGCTCAAATTCACTAAAGTCGCACAATAATACAAATTAACTAACTGATCGAAGTAGCGGTACATAAGCAGCTTCCTTAGTCAGCGAGCTAAAATTACTGTTTTTCTCAATAGATTCTGGTGGCTTTGAAGACAGCTTAGATGAGGAACTGAAGCCGTTAACGGCATCCCAGTTGAAACAGGCTGTTTGTCAAAGAGCTAAAGCAGTGAAAATACTCTCAATATAGCATACACACCAAGTGACAGAGATTTTGTTTATGTGGGATTTTTTTCAGTGGGCTAAAATATGTTTCACTGCTGCCAGTGGGTAAAATATGTTTCACTGCTGCCCCTATCCACAGCAGTGGGAAGCTTAGCATCCATGTCCGACACCAGCCTGCTTCTCCAAACAGGAGAATGACAACTAACATCTACTCTGGGTGACTTTCTTCGATAAGTACCCCATACCACCCCACTGTAAAAAAAAAATCCAAACCATCCCTAGATGTAATAAAAACCAAATTCTGAGTAATGACTAAATAGTCACACCTTTATATTGTGATATTAATGAAGAAGTGAAAAAATATTCTCTAAGCTATTAATTGTTTGGTTTGAGTAACGTTACAGTTGGGTCAAATAATAATCAGAAGATTAATCCAAGGACAAGAATTGTTGAATGCAGCCTATATAAATCTCAGTAATTATTAAGCATTATTCTATTTAATTATTAAATATTGTTGTCACAACATCTGCAGCTTTGTCATGTGGGTTTCTCCCTTGTTTGTTTCAGTGGGAGCAGAGCTGACCCCACCAGAGAATGTGACCATTATCACCTTGAACACCAATTATACACTGAGCTGGGATTGGGACCAGAGTTCTGCAAAGAATCACACTGTCAACTTCACCACACAATATGTTGCGTAAGTCCCACTCACACAGATTGATCATATATAAGAAGGAGAAAGCAGCCACACTTAAGCTGAGCAACAACTTTGTTACGACAAGATGAAGATTGAATGTGGGTTTAAGTGATTTACCTGTAAATCTCTAGCTGAACATATTGTCCTATAACATTACTAATCCTGGATAAGCATTCAGGTCTGGTTGCAAAACAAACAGGAGGGTCTAAAGGGGTGTAGTTATGTTCTGGAGAGGTTTTTGCAGCGTTAGTCATGTGGTTCAAGGGAGGGCAGTGTTGGCTGGTCCACGACTTTGGTCCACAGTGAAATATTTCAACAACTGTGAGATGGAATGCCATAAATGTGGTTCAGCCATATATATATGTTCCCCACAGGAGAAATTGTAATAACATTTGGAATGATAATGTTAAACACTTTAAGCTCTCAGCCTGCAACAAAAAAAGTATGTAAAACTGCCATATACATCAGTAAACACTGTAATGCTTTATTTGAAAAAAATGTATATATATATATATATATATAAGGGTTAATCCACCAGTAGATGTGTTCCAAACGGTTTTAATGCACGACGTGGGGGCGAAGAATTACCCGACGCGCAGCGGAGGATAATTGCCTCCGCGAAGTGCATTAAAACCGTTTGGAACACACCTACTAGTGGATTAACCCGCTTACACCATGGTCATTTGCCAAGAATAAAAGAATAAAAGGATTCAACAACTTTTGGTGAAAATTTTGTATTCAAAATCGAAAGTTTTTAAAGCAAGAGGTTACCATTGTCATGACAAAGAATAAACTAGTCCCTTTTACAACCATGCCAGTTACAGTAGTCACAGTAGGACGGGATGAGGCTCAATCACTTTAACAAAGCCAAAAGATCGGACCAAGTAGTGAGTCGTGACCCAGTGTGCAGATAGGCCATCAGATTACCAGGCAATGATAGACATTTGCTAAATTGATTAGGTTAAATAAGAGACACAGCTACTAAATAGGTGATCATTTATTGGTTCGTTAATTCATCAATTTAATTGGCTCATTTCTATTTCAAATAAAGCAGATAACAAAATGTAACAAGCAATAAATATCAATTTAATTGGTTCATTTCTATTTCAAATAAAGTAGGCTATAAAAGATAACAAAATGTAATGTAAGTGTAATGTAACCCTTCGACAAGCAATAAATAAGTAGTGTATTAACAATTTGGAATAGGTTTAGCCTTCAGTCACCAATAAATAAATAAATAGGCTTAATAGGCTAACAATTTGAAACAATTCGTGCCTTCAACCAGCACACACAAAATAAACTAGGCTATTAGTAACAATTTAGAATAATCAGACAAAAAAATAGGCTTCATTTCGTTTTTTCATGCAGTGAAGCTATGAGCAAATTATCAACAAGCATTTAAATGAAATTTCATGTTCCCGTTAATGGTGCAATTTATGAACGAAATAGGCACGTTTGGTTTATTGGTGGGCTGATGAACTGATTGGCGATGCGTCACGGTGCTTGTGGCGGTATGACAGGACAAGATCTGGCTCCATGTCTTCCTCTCCGATACGGACGGGACCCAGTAGGATTTGAGGCTGGTCTCACACCGGTGACCTGTCACAGACATAATCTGGCGACCCTCTAGCCCCGCGTCGGAGAGCCGACTCACAGCAGTGCTCCGCAGGCTGTGGTTTGTGTAGATCCGGAAGAGGGGTGTGGAGAGACCCTGAAAAAAGAAAAAAGAAATTAACTTGAATAAATAATTTGGGGAAGAGAAATTATTGATGATTTTATCAGCTTTAGTGTGTGCCCAAATATCTCACCTCTTCACAGATCATTTTGAGCATATTCCCGAGGTAATTCACCCCCATCGGCTCCTAGAGTGGAATTAAGCTACGTGTCCAGGATGCGCCTTGGGTGGAGATAGAAGGCCTTGGCGTTGTCTGGACATCTGGAGATGTAGCTCTTAAAACTTTGAACCGGACACAAGGAATTCCCAGGCAGGGCAAACATGAAACCTCTCAGATTTTCCTTGTTCGAGGTGGTGGGATCTTTATGGTTTTTGGTCTCTGGATTGTGCGCCAGGCTAATATATTCCACACCATCCTCATCATGCCTTCTCGGCCCCTCCGTGCAAAGCAAAGCTGGATATCAAACCAGACCTTCCTCACCAGGCCAGCAGGAGTGTCGGGAGACAGGATGGCTGAATTTCGGATCATCTGCAGGTCAGACTCGGTTATCTGAGGATGATGGACACTGGTGTCTTTGCTGCTCTTCCTATACCGTTTCAGCATTGCTTTAAAAACAGCATTGCTGGATTTGAACTCTGTATCACTTATTATGTTGAAATGTGATATGTGGCGGTTAATACCAGCTCTGATACTCATTAAGCTAGCCACACTGTACTCACCGCCAGGCTTAGCGGACTGAACCGAGGCATAAGACTTGCGTAAAATGTCATTAAGCATGACTGCCAAGTATGTATTCAAATCCATGTTCTTTTTTTTTTGGCAGAGAAAGTCCGTCAGTATCTTAACTGCCCATTTTGTTGTCTTTTTTGTATTTATCTCATCTTTCTCCTCTTCTATCATTTGAAGCTCTTCAGGTGTCAGTTCCTTGTGCCGTTTTTCCCTTGATTTTTTTTCTTTCCTTCTCCATTTCGTTTTCTTCTGCGGCATCCCATTCCTCAAAATCCTTGTACTTTCCAAATAAGTTAAAAGAAATGTTAAAATCAGCCATTTCTGTTTGTTTTTTCCCTTGGAAGTTGTTTGACAGCTGCAGTGTTATTTTTCCCTCAGCAGTTGACAGTTTGACAGCTGCGCTCATTAATGGTTCTATGGTTACAGGCCGGTTAGCGGATAAATTTAGACAGTTATAAAGTTTAGCCGAACTACATGTGCATCAAAGGGTTTTAACGCATACCTGCTGACCAATCAGAAAAGAGTATTCACCCAGACCATGGTATAAATACATATATACATATGTGTGTGTATATATACTGTGTAGATATATATATATATACAGTACAGGCCAAAAGTTTGGACACACCTTCTCATTCAATGCGTTTTCTTTATTTTCATGACTATTTACATTGTAGATTCTCACTGAAGGCATCAAAACTATGAATGAACACGTGGAGTTATGTACTTAACAAAAAAAGGTGAAATAACTGAAAACATGTTTTATATTCTAGTTTCTTCAAAATAGCCACCCTTTGCTCTGATTACTGCTTTGCACACTCTTGGCATTCTCTCCATGAGCTTCAAGAGGTAGTCACCTGAAATGGTTTTCCAACAGTCTTGAAGGAGTTCCCAGAGGTGTTTAGCATTTGTTGGCCCCTTTGCCTTCACTCTGCGGTCCAGCTCACCCCAAACCATCTCAGGTCCGGTGACTGTGGAGGCCAGGTCATCTGCCGCAGCACTCCATCACTCTCCTTCTTGGTCAAATAGCCCTTACACAGCCTGGAGGTGTGTTTGGGGTCATTGTCCTGTTGAAAAATAAATGATCGTCCAACTAAACGCAAAGCGGATGGGATGGCATGTCGCTGCAGGATGCTGTGGTAGCCATGCTGGTTCAGTGTGCCTTCAATTTTGAATAAATCCCCAACATTGTCACCAGCAAAACACTCCCACACCATCACACCTCCTCCTCCATGCTTCACAGTGGGAACCAGGCATGTGGAATCCATCCGTTCACCTTTTCTGCGTCTCACAAAGACACGGCGGTTGGAACCAAAGATCTCAAATTTGGACTCATCAGACCAAAGCACAGATTTCCACTGGTCTAATGTCCATTCCTTGTGTTTCTTGGCCCAAACAAATCTCTTCTGCTTGTTGCCTCCTTAGCAGTGGTTTCCTAGCAGCTATTTGACCATGAAGGCCTGATTCGCCAGTCTCCTCTTAACAGTTGTTCTAGAGATGGGTCTGCTGCTAGAACTCTGTGTGGCATTCATCTGGTCTCTGATCTGAGCTGCTGTTAACTTGCGATTTCTGAGGCTGGTGACTCGGATGAACTTATCCTCAGAAGCAGAGGTGACTCTTGGTCTTCCTTTCCTGGGTCGGTCCTCATGTGTGCCAGTTTCGTTGTAGCGCTTGGTGGTTTTTGCGACTCCACTTGGGGACACATTTAAAGTTTTTGCAATTTTCCGGACTGACTGACCTTCATTTCTTAAAGTAATGATGGCCACTCGTTTTTCTTTAGTTAGCTGATTGGTTCTTGCCATAATATGAATTTTAACAGTTGTCCAATAGGGCTGTCGGCTGTGTATTAACCTGACTTCTGCACAACACAACTGATGGTCCCAACCCCATTGATAAAGCAAGAAATTCCACTAATTAACCCTGATAAGGCACACCTGTGAAGTGAAAACCATTTCAGGTGACTACCTCTTGAAGCTCATGGAGAGAATGCCAAGAGTGTGCAAAGCAGTAATCAGAGCAAAGGGTGGCTATTTTGAAGAAACTAGAATATAAAACATGTTTTCAGGTATTTCACCTTTTTTTGTTAAGTACATAACTCCACGTGTTCATTCATAGTTTTGATGCCTTCAGTGAGAATCTACAATGTAAATAGTCATGAAAATAAAGAAAACGCATTGAATGAGAAGGTGTGTCCAAACTTTTGACCTGTACTGTATATATATATATATATATATATATATATATATATATATATATATAAATATATATATATATATATATATATATATATATATATATATATATACTTTTATTAATCACCAAAGGGGAAATTCGGTGTTTTCACGACGTTAGAATGAGGGGCCCCGAGCCGTTGGGGGGTTCGGTGCCTTGCTCAAGGGAACCTCTCCAGCTACCAGTCCACGCTCCATATTTTGATCCGGGCGGGGACTTGAACCGGCATCCCTCTGGTTCCCAATCCCAAGCCAAGTCCCTATGGACTGAGCTACTGCCGCCCATAAGTTACTCTGACAGAACCCTTTGTCCAAATCTTGTATTGACTTCACAATGACCTCAAGGATCTCTACACTTAGCCATCTTACAGTTTGATTTTCTTTACAGTGAGCCTCACAGAAACAGTAGTGTAGCTTTAAACTCTCAGTCTTGATTTTCTTTGGCTGTTTGTTTACTTCAGTTTGGCTAAGTGGCTGGTAAGAAATAAAACATCTTATGAGCCTTGGTGGTTTGAAGTAATGTATTGACATTGCTCAGCTTTCTCATGAGAAATGTAATGCTGTTTGTTAGGAGTCAAAATGTAATCAAGACCAACTATAGGAAACAATTTAAAATATTTACTTGGAAAAGAAGAGTTTCTCATGCTTGGGGAGTTTAGCATAACAAGATAAAGTCACTGTACTGCAGTGTGGATGATGAGTGTTGGATGATGATGATAATAAATGATGGGGATGTGACTGATTGCAACTTCAAAAATTTGTTCAGATGTGATTAGGGCTGGGCGGTATATCGGTATTTTACAATATACCGATATATTTTCAAGCAAGATATAGATTTAGACAAAACCGTTTGTATCGATATAGGGTCAAGTTGCGCCACATAACGCACACCAGTGTGCATCTCTCCTCTCTCACACTCTCCGCACAGCTCCGCCCCTCTCACTCACTCACAGGTTCTCCATCAACACTCAGAGAAACACAGAGCTGCTCCTCTGTTTAATGTCTGTTCATTAGTCTACAATGCAACATCAGTCTATATGTTGCACAAGCTACGCTAAATCAGTCTGTGAGATGAATGAAGTTACCGTAGTCGCACACATATAATACTGTGGGCCTTTTCCTCTGTAACTTTTAGCCGCATTCAGTCAAGCGCCGATTTGTTGTTGTGTTTTGTGTGTAACGTGTTTCCATTATCAGTTTAGATGCCCAGTGCCATGCCGAGCGGCGCACCTACTCCTTCTCCGGAATAAATCCAAAAGCCGGGCCACCCCCGCTGTCAAGCGGGTAGCAGTGGCATCTAGTCAACCGCAGTGAACCCCGCTTCTCCCCGCTCCTCCCCCTCTAACAAGCTGTGTTTTGGAAGACTCTACTCACCTCCGTCTGAAGAAGACCAGAGAGAAAAGTGTTTTTAAAAGTCTCTGTGTGTACAGCTCTTAGTACGTCTGTAGCTTCTAACTGAATCTGAATGAGTTTAGTTTCTCTCCTGCATCCTGTTTTTACTTTACATATCTGCTTTATTTTATTAATTCATGTTTGCTATCAGCCATATTAGAAGTTGTGTGAAGTTGCTGCTCGAAAAACTCCATATTTCCTTATTTTGCTGCTTCACAATAAAAGTTTTTACATAACAAAATAACGGGGGACTTTTATTTTTAAGACCTTATATGAATTAAAATATGTTTATTACAGAATTAGCTAAACTGTATTAGTGGCTTTTCTTCAATTAAGACAAGTGTAATAATACGGCAGGGAGGAAGAGTAAAAGCAGAAACAGTGAGATGTTGATGAAGAGCTGCAGACAACAGGCTCCAACTGCACCTCTGCAAACAGCTCACCTCCAACAGGTAAACTTCTTTTACCTGCCCTTTTGTGGAAAAACACATGCAGCAAAAATAACAAGGGACTTAAACTGTGGATCAGCTTGCAACTGAACATGTAGCCCACTTCGTAGAAAATACCGGGATATATATCATGTATCGCCATTCAGCCTGAAAATACCGGGATATCAATTTTGGTCCATATCGCCCAGCCCTAGATGTGATGAACAAATGAGATGTCTTTCTTTTGTGCAGTGTTTCAGACATAAATACAGATTTATACTAGCCTAGTTTTTTACAAAGCAAGGAGTTAGCACCCCAGGCTAACTCAAACAGTTCCAGATACTTTAAATTGCTTCATATTTCCTTTATTTTTTTTTTTAAATAAAGTATATGACAGCCAGTATTTTGGTTGATGATTAATGCCTTACATGTTTTGTTTCTTGCCCCTTCAGGAAGTACAAACTTAAGTCTAAGAAAAAGAATCCGATCTGGTCTACAGTGTGTGAGGAGACATCACATAGGTCATGTGACCTCACAAAGTTAAACCTGTACTACCTGGGCATCTATGTGCTTCGTGTACGAGCTAATGTGAACGGACGTCTCTCCGACTGGACGCTGAAGGAGTTCTGCCCTGATAAAGATGGTGAGAGAGAGGGATGAGATGAAGACAAGTGGAGGTAGAGCAGAACACTGGGATTAGGGAGAGAATCAGTCCTTCTAAATGTTCAGGCAAATACATAAAGTTCACCGGAAAGACATTTTACACATGAGCCTATGGCAGCATGTGATCTTAGGTGGTGGTTCCTTCTCTCCTTTCTTCCCTTCTTTCCTTCCTTTCTTTCAGATTGGTTTGGAGTGAGTTTTGTTTAAGCCATTAGAGAGTTAAACAAAACTCACTCCAAACCAATCTGAAAGAAAGGAAGGAAAGAAGGGAAGAAAGGAGAGAAGGGAAAAAAAAGAATTAATGACCTTTTTTTTTTTATTTCTTTGGTATTGTTTTTAAATTCATATTTTGGGTATTATAATGGTTTTACATGCCCTTTTTAATCCTGCACTTTGAACTGACGCACTGATGACATTTTATCTTTTTATTGTTACTATGTTATTGTGTCCTGACCTGTTTGTCTGTTTTGTGTGGGCTTGTGTGGAAGCCAACTCATCACTTAAACTGTGAACCAAATCTACCTTCTGGTACAAATAAAGTTGCCTTACCTTACCTTACCTTATAACCATTAGAATCAAGACAAACACACTTTGATAGACAGCGCATAGAAGAGCAACTGAACAGAGAGTGTACAACCACAAAATGATGTTGATGGTGCTGTGAGTGACATGGTGACCTAGCATTACTGCAGCTAAATTACTACAAGAATTTGGTCTGCTCTTGTGGACAAAATCACTCAAGTGAAATAGCGACAGAGGCACGTTATAAGACGTGTTCTTTGTGTAACTTTTGAGACCCATTTCCATAAAAATTACCAACAGCTGGCTTTGTGCTGCCTCATTTAAATGAGCCTGCCTCCTGTGCACTGTGTGCTGCACTGGGCACCAAAATGCTACACAGACAAATGCAAAGCTCATGTCAAGTTCAGGAAGCAGTCCATCATTGTATTGCTTGCACTGAATAATGTCTTCTGTGAAAATGTTACAGACTCAAGAGAAAGGGGCCGGCTCTATCAGATCTATCATAGAGCACATGATAGTCATTTTAAAAAAGAACAGAGGGACCTTAATGAACCTCATCTGAATGGGTGAAACTAGGCATTATTTATAATATATATTGGAGGGGGAAGAGATGCTCACACTGCCTATTGTTTCAAAATGTTCTGAAATTTACAGTTTAGCTGTTAAGTTTCTAAAAAATTCACCAGGAGGGAATATCCCCGGACTTGCCCTGAGGGTTGGGTCACAAAAGGTGTAGATTGAAAATGGTCCCCTTGTTGTTAAAAGGGTGATTATGGCCCTGGAGTGAAACAATATTAGGTAAGAGCCTGTGCTGTTTTGATTAGGGCTGCAACTAACTATTGTTTTGCATATAAATGAACATCAATTATTTTCTCAATGAATTGTTTTATTTATAAAATGTGCCACGGGTCTCAGCTGTTGTCCTCAAAACTCTTGTTATGTCTGACCGGCCCAAATATATTTAGTTAACTGTCTTGTATGAAAAGAAAAGCAGCAAATCTTCGTATTTGAGAAATATTATTATTTGATATTGTGCTATTGAAGCTAACAAAATAAAAGGCTACAAACAGACCATAATCTATCCATGCCTCACTGCTGCTCCTGCTAGCTGCTGTGGGTCCTCCAAGCAAAGTGGATCTTTCTCCTGCTGGAAGTGACCTGGACATTTTCATCACTGACCCTTTGACCAGTACCAACAGTTCAATGAAGGATCATCATCCTGAGTTGTACTACCACATCCTCTACTGGGAACGCTCTGGAGACAGACAGGTAGGAAATTGCTTTGCACTGTTTTATGTATTGTATGTATTATTGTATGTATTGCCACTGTATTAGTTTGAAATAGCTTTTATACTCCATGAAGAATATGAATCTGAATGTCCTCAGACTGCAACATGTGGGTTTGAACAGCCTTTTTGTATCAGATCTCCTTTAACATCAGTTCCCTTGATGGGAACACATTTTTTCATGTGATACCTCTCACAGATTCTTTGTTTTAAAGCAGCAAGAGAGATCCACACAGACATGTTACAGCAGGATAAGTGATCCAACAGTTCACACATCCCATTTTCTCTTCAGTCCCTAAAGACACCAGGGGAAACCCTTGAGACTGCAGCAGCTTCATAACCAGTCATACAGTGAGAATGGGCCCTGGTAACAGAGCACCTGGTTTCTGTTCTACATGTTCAGTGCAGTGTTGGTTTATTGGTTTTAATGTGCCCTATATGCCGAGATGAGGTGTTTCCTGTCTGTGCTACAAGGCAGGTAAATATCACATGAGAAAGAGTATAGCAGCCAGCAGGTATGTCTTAAAACTGGTTTGACGGGGAAAGTGCAGGTTACTAGGAAACGTCCTGAAATAACCCAGAGCTGACGCACAGCTGACAAGTATGTCAAATGATTTGGATAACAGCCACAGAATGAACAAAAGAGTAAAGAAATGGTAATTATGCACAGCCTAGAAAATGAATGTCATTACAGGTGCATGTGTTTTGAAATTGCATGTACTGCAGAAAGATAATACAGTATATTATTATGACAAATAATCTTTTTTCTTGTTTAAGGACTGTTTCATTCCCTCTTCTTGTTTTTGCATAGGGTTGACACAGTACGCCTTCTCGCCATTTTTTGCATTCTATGTTATAATAAAGTTTCTACTGGGCTTTTTATAAAGATAAATATAGTACATTTTAAAATAAGAATGCTACTTTGAAAAAAAATACATTCATAATAGAAATACACAGGTAACAAAAGAGTGAATAAACTGATGCTGAATACTGAAATTGCACAAATAAGTACAATTTTAAATATAACTTTCTTATTGTTCACAAATCCCAAGCCTTAGCATTCGCTTTTTAAACTACAGTAGCCTACAGAGTTAAGAAAAACACCCTGCTAACATTACAATGAATGGTTATGAAAATGACTCATTAATGAAAATGAAAATGACTGACTACATGCAGTCAGAGGCTGACTGCAGCTACAACAGGGAATTCAACCCCAGTAAATGAGCTAAGCTGCCCAATATAATGTTAATGTTACCAGTTAGCAGATTCACTATTTGATGTTAACAGTAACATCACAGTTAACTAACTGCAGCCGATGTTTGCATTTACAGCAAGTGATCTAACGATCATGTTAAGGTTACAGTAAGTATAGACCGAATCACAGTGACATCACGCTCACAGCAAGAATTATTACTTTTACTATATTTTACCTAAAAAAAAAAGAACTACTACACACTAATCAAGTGACGCTGCGGTGGACCAGCCACTTAGTGTTGTGCCTAGTAAAATGACTGTTTTTGTTAGTGGAATGTGGTGGCTTTGATGTAACAGCTTGAGTTCCCCGTTGGAAAAGGCTGTCTGACAGCAGGGTAAGGCAGTTAAAATATTGTAAATAAATGGAAATAAACATTGTGATTTGGTCTATCAGGAGTCAAAACTCTGCCGCAGCTCAAATCATGTTATTAGCATTAAGCACTTACCTCCTCTTCTTTATCTACTACGGGACATTAGGCTGCAATGAGATTTCTCGAGGTTTATCTTTGGCCACATGCTGTTCCTCTCCCCTTGACAGGTGCATTTTTTCCAGTAGACAAACCAGTCAGCAGGGCCATTTCTAGCTTTTTGGAGGCTCGTTGCAAAATCTTGTTTTGCCCCCCTATTTAAATCACTTTTGAATACACACCAAATTTGCATCAAATTCATATGAAACCAAATGCAACTTTGCACATAAAAGTCTTAATTCAGTTCACCTTAGCTGCATTGTTAACATTTTATATATATATATATATATATATATATTGATATTGATATATATATATATATATATATATATATATATTGATTGATATATATATTGATATATTAGTGTAAAAAATATATATAATGATGTGGTTGAATGACATCTGTGCTAAAAGATTTCCTTTGACTGCAGTGTGCTGACTCCTAATTTCTTCACCTCCCCCATGTGTCCTTCAGCCCTTAAAGACCCAGATGTTGACTAGCAGTGCCAACATGGTGACTTTGCCAAACTTGAAGGCCTGGACTTGGTACTGTGTGAGCATTCAGTCATGCTATGACTTCTACAACAAGAGCAGCAGCTTCACCTCACCCCACTGCATGCAGACTGAAGGTAACACTTTTTAAATCGACACATTAATATCACACAATAATGCCTCAAGAATCTGCCTGTTGCTTCCCTTTGGGAATAGTTTATGAAGAGGCGAGCAGAGTCTTTACACAGCCGTAAAATAAATACTTACACAGGCCAGGGTATTAACTCTTTACCACTCTTGTAATGGGGGGGGGCCTTCAGTTTACAACTGTTTGATACACGTCTCATTTCTCTTATAGTCTGTCCATTTATCCCAGCATTGCAAATGTGTCCTTGCTTTAGTCCTCAGGTGAAAGGTCAGTTTTTCCATGGAATATAGTTCCTCTACATGTCCATCCACTCTCCTGGAGTTGGTGGGTCACGTGTCAGCCCGTTTCTTGTAATGGCCTTTTTGCATGCCAGTATGAGGATTTTGAACAGATAAATGTCCTTCTTGTGAATAATATCCTCAGATATTAATCCCAAGTACACAATCCGCGGGTCCCTTGGGATCTAGTAACCTAAAAGTATAGGGATTATTATATAAAATCAGAATAATCCCATCCCAGAATATTTGTAGTTTTATAAATGACCAGAATATTTGTAAGTGATCGGCATTCGCCTGCCCAGAGTCTACAGCAGTGCTGTTGTTCACCTGATTGTTTGTATTTTGTTTATGGTGTGATGAAAAAAAACAAATTATATTCTTCCACCCAAATTCTCTCCATCTTTTAGAGCTGGTGGACGTTTGCTGCATACTGTAGCTGGAATGCCACTCGTCTCCCGACAGATAAAGATTCAGTTCTGCCTCCCATTTCAATTTCACATACAAAGTACACCCTCCATTACATTTTTGAAAACTCTAAACAATTTGGAGACTGTTTTGGAGGGAGCACGTTTGTATGCACCTGTCAATATTTCAATCACATCGCTAAATTCTCTTGAATTTCCTTTTTTAATTTCTGTATTATAAAAGTGTCTTAGTTGAAAATATCTGAACAAGTTCTCATTTTCTAAGTTGAATTTGGTTTTGAGTTTTTCAAATGTTTTAAAAATGTTTCCCTCTACAAGTTTACATATAGCTGTTATTCATTTTTCTCTCCACCTTGTGAATGTGTTATCTGTCTGTCCAGATCTAAACCTGGAGGTCTGAGAAGGCACTAGAGTTAACTGTAATTCATCTTCACAAAAGTCAGCAGTTATAAGCATGTTTTAATTTTATGTCTAGGCTAAATAATTGCATTTGTGAGGTGAATGTTTAGTGTATTGCAAATACTTTCAACACTATCCCCCAGAGACGAACATTAACAGATCAGAGCAACGATCAGCAGTAATGTGAAGAAACAAGAACACCTGACCAACACACATTGCAGCATTAAACAATTAAAACAACTCCAGGGTTTAAAGTACTCCGGCGTGGCGCCGGATTTCCGGCTTGACAGACATTTCTAGTATTTTTTTTTATTATTATTTTTTGTGGCAACAGCTTGGCATAAATTAGCATTTAACAAATTATCTTCTGATTTTCAGCCAAGCACATGGGTAGTTCCACCAATAGTATAGTGTTATCAAACGCAGCTGGCCAATAAGAGCTGAGTGGGGAGGGTCTAAAAACAACAAGCGCGCGCACACACACACACACACACACACACACACACTACTTCCAATCACATGTTGTTTAGGTGTCCGTTACCGTTACTGGACACTGAGAGAAAACAGCATGCCAGGGCTCCAGACTACGCCTAATTGATCGCATTTTGCAACCTTTTTTGGAGGCCGTGTGACATAGTTTTTTTTAACTAGGCGCACCAGTGCGACTTACAAATCACTGCACTGTGCACGGGGTCAGACAGAGAGGGGTCACAGAGCCGGTGTCGAGTAGAAAGTGCTGTGTCGTTTGACCATAAAGTGATGCTATGAAACGAACTATAGATTAGTTTTTCACAAGAAAAAATAATCCAGAAACTCCTGTCGGTCCTGTGCCAGTTTCCCAAACTTCCGACGACGATAGTTGAGAGGACGAGTCAGCAGGTGATGTCACAGCACCGAAAAAGCCAAAGCCCTATCATTTCCGACAAGAATGGCTCACTGAATTTACGTGGTTGAGATATTGTAAAGAAAAGAAAGTGATATCCTACATGTACTGCTCTCAGTGCAGTCCGAAATTTGCGGGGAAAATTAAATTCGCCGACTCCACCACACAGTTCAAACATGAAAAGCTGGTTAAGCACAACAGCAACATCAGGCATAAATTATGCAGGGGCAGATGCAATGATGGAGCAAAAGCGCCGCTGCACGCATCATTTAAGAGTAGGGCTGCCACGATTAGTCGACTGATCGATGACTAATCGACTATTAAAATAACTGACTATTCTAGTAGTCGACTAATCGGTTTGAGTCATTTTTCATAGAAAAGTACTGTGAAAGTACCCCAAAATACTCTTAATGCAGCTTCTTACGTTCAAATATTGGCAGCTTTACACACTCTCCCATGACGGTGAACTAAAACCCTTCAGCGTGAGTATGAAACAAGACATTAGATGACGTAATTTTGGGGTTTGGGCGAGACAGACTGACATTTTTCAACATTTTAACACATTTTTCAATGAAATGATTAGTCGACTAATCGAAGAAATAATCAACAGATTAGTCGACAATGAAAATAATCGTTAGTGGCAGCCCTATTTAAGAGGCAGGGTCTGTCTGTGTTTATTGCTAAATTATCAGTAATGCAATTAATATAGACAAAATTATGAATATGCTGTGTCGATATAGATAGTGCTCCTAAATTTCAGTAAGGAGCACTGGTGCTCCTAGTGGAAAAAGTTAGTCTGGAGCCCTGCATGCCATGCAGTGTTTCCCCTGTATGAAATATGAACGCTGCTGCTGATATTTTTTTTTCCCGTCTTAGCGCTTAAACCGGTATTATTTGGCGCTGCAGACGCTCCATATCCAGGTCAATTCACACATTTGTGAGTAAAGTATATAAGAGGGGAGGAGAGGGCACCGTCTTACAATTCTCCTCTGCTCTCTGTATCGCGGGGGTCAGCCCTATGTTCCCACAGTCCAATGGTCCCACAGCCCTATGTTCCCACAGTCCTATGTTCCCACATTTCTAAGATTTTTCTTAAAATTAGGCCCTATGTTCGCACAGCCCTATGTTCCCACATTTCTAAGATTTTTCTTAAAATTAGGCTCTATGTTCCCACAGTTCCCATATTTCTAAGATTTTTCTCAAAATTAAACCCTATGTTCCCACATTTCTAGGACATTTTTCAAAATTAGGTCTTGTGTTCCTACATTTCCCTTCAATTTAAGTCCTATCCTCCCACAAGGGTTAGGGTTAGGGTTCGGGGGGATAATAGGTTGGGTGTAATTGGCTACCAAATTGGGAGAAAGGGGGGATAAAATCTAATACAAATTTATGAAAAAGGAAATGTGGGAACATAGAGCTGTGGGAACAAAGGGCTGTGGGAACATGGGGCTGTGGGAACATAGGCACGCTCCCGTATCGCGCACGGCGGAGTTCCGCCACACACACACACACACACACACACACACACACACACACACACAGGTGAGCACGCTAGATCGTGGCTCGGGCCACATTTTCCTGACGAAACCTGACCCGAGCCCGGCGCAGTTTGTTACCTGACATAGTTATTGTTATGGACAGTGTGTAAATAACCATCAACAGACTGCTGTTACCACAGACAAACACGCTGCTCGCACAGCAGCGCAGCACGGCACTGTTGGAGCGGAGTCAGTGTTGCGTTCAGGCATTGTCACGTAAATAACTACCAGCACTTAAATAGGTCATAGCACAAAACAGCAGCATGTAAAGTGACTTTTTACTTTTTACGTTTCAAATAAAAAGACTGCAGAACATTTATTATTCACCAGTACATGAACTGCATAGTGTCACTGCTAAAATATTACAGGACATAAATACTGGACACTACGCTGGTATAAATATGCCAAAATGGGTTGGTGTGAGCAACCACAGGTGGATATAATCCAACTGCCACCCCCTGGTTTAAAAGTTAGGGTATGGAAGAATTTTGGCTTCTATGAAGTTGAGTAGAAAAAGGACCTGGACAAGAGCCACACTGTCAACAAGTAAATTCATCTGTGTAACTAATTATTAGTTATCAATTATTAGTCATTACAAATACAGTATGTAATGTTAAAAGTAGCATGTAACTAGTAGAGCTCACAGTCATGTCTCCATTAGGGATGTCCCGATCACATTCTTTTTGCATCCGATCCGATACAAAGTCCTTTATTTTGAAACCAAGTCCAATACCGAGTCCGATCCGATACTTTGCAAAGCATTAAGAAAGAAAAAAAAAGTTGTCCCATAAGGTTTGTTTTTTATTTAAATAATATCCAAAAAGCTTATCGGTGGTTCAGCAGCACAAAATGTAAATCTGAGGTGAGGCCGGTGGCCGGATGGATGATATTCCACAGGGAAGCGCACCTATTTCGCAGACTTTGAGCGGTGTAAAATGCCGTGGTAGGCCGAATATGCAGAGGACTTCTGGCTCATTTCTCACTTGCCGGTGTCTCTCGCCATACTACCAGGAGCGGCATAATGTAGGGGCCGGTCCACCTGGGCTCAGCTGATCAAGCCATCCCACTGGCCGATAGCACCAGTGGGTGTGTCTGGAGGTGAGCAAGCCATCAGCTGATAACCACTGTCTTATAAAAAAAAATATGTTTATAAAATTGGAAAGCGGAGGCAACAATGAACAACATAGATGAAAAACCTGGCCATTTTTGTTGTTTTGATTCTTCCGATCTTTTATTACCAATTCCGATTTTGTAAAAATAACATGATCTGCGCCAATACCGGATCCGAGGATCGAATCGGGACATCCCTAGTCTCCATGTTTGTATATACTCAGGACATAAGTGTATGTAGCTGATAACAGATGCAACATCACTCAAATATGATGTAATCTGTGTATTTGTGTCACTTTAACAGGTGTCATTCCATGGTGGCAGATCTTGGGGTACTTCCTGGTCTCTCTGGTTAGCTGCTTCGTGGTCATGCTGCTCTTACTCTGTGGCTTCTTTTGGTTCGTAAAGACCCTCAAGGCCACGTTGTACCCCTCCATCCAGCTCCCTCCACACTTCCAGGTATGCAGCCACAGCTTTGGCATTTTTTTTGGTGTTGGTCAAAGAAGATATGGTTAACCTATGGATATAGCAGCTGACTGGCCACTCCATTGCTTAGGAGAGAACAAATCATTGGCATTTCAGCATTTTATCTCACTGAAGTTTATATATTCAGTTTCACCAGGACGTCTCATGTCAGTCTTTCCTTACTCCTCTTCCTCCATCTCACCCTGCACCTCCTTCCAGTATCTTTATGACTCACCTGGCTCTGACATTCCTCACCTCCTCACCCCGGATTCAGACTCAGACCTGTTGTGCGACAAGGTGACCGTCTGTCCAGAGCCACTGGTCCTGGAAATCCATGAGCCCCCCCCAGAGGTCCTGCCAGCACCCCCTTTAGGCCTGGAGCCAGACAGCAGGTCAGTTTATCTCTGACATGACATCAGCTCACGTGTTTCGTTCATGTTTACATGTTTTCATATTTATATGGCCTTCAGTGACTCAGCCAGTACTTCATAGTGTTCACATATCATCATAATGTGTGGTGTAATGTATTTTTGTTTTGTTTTTTTGTCAGTAAGTGAATGAACACATGTACCCTCTCCTTTATGTCTCCAGTGGCAGACACAGTCGTCAGGACAGCAGCGGCAGTGGAGACTCAGGAGTGTACTCCACAGGGGGCAGCTCCAGCCTGCGGCAGTCCAACAGCAATCAATCCTCTGCAGGGGCTGAAGACTGTGAGCAGGGTCACTTTGACTTGCAGCAGTTGAAGATGCAGGACATGGCTCCGAGGCTCAAGACTCAACTTCTGATCACAGACGAGGGCATTGTAGACATGTGTGTCTGAAGGCATGCTAAAAGCACATTTGTTGAGAAGAGCGAAGATGATATTGTGGAAAATGTGCAGTGTGCCTTTTCTCCAGCTGTCACTGTGAAACCCAGAGGGGAAAGCATCGGGTCTGTACAAAAAAAAACAAAAGTGTAAAAGACAAGGATTATTAGAATACACAAGATGATGAGTGACAGACTCACACAGGGATCAGAACTGATCTGCTGTGATGTCATTTGCAAGGAAAGGGGATGTGGTCTTCACTGTTGATTTATCTTTCCTCAAAGTAGCTTTTGAAAATGCCGATCTTCATGTGATCTCCTAGGAAGTACTGTACTGATACTGTAGTAATTTGAATATGTTATATGTTCCCTTTACCTTGTCTCTAAAGCCACTGTCTGAACATCCATACTGTGAGAGGTCAACAGGTTGCGCTAATTTGACTAAATGTGGCTGAGAGGATCAGAGTCTATTTGTGTAGCAGTCTGCATTAAAGGAATACTGACCATTTCTTAAAAATGACCATCTCTACATCAGTTACTCACCGTGTGTCACCTTGAATTGGTGAAGAAAACTGTCTTTTTTCTTGCATTCATCCATGGGGAACGAAGAATCCAAAAACAGTAAATATTGTTGATGAATTGAAGTCACTGGGGTCCACATTTAACAACAGCAAAACTATATCAAAACATCTGCTTACAAACTCTCACAACTTGTACAGTATAATTCAAGTCTCATTTATCCAGCTGTATGCTCAGTTCCTTCCATATGCATTGCATTACCCTGCCTTCAGCCCTTGCTCTCCGGGATTGAAAGTGTAAGCGTTGATAAGTTTCTGTCCTGGTCAGAATGGGTTGAAGGCAAGACACAAAACTGAAATGGAAAAAAAAAAAAAAAAGTTTTCTTGACAAATTTAAGGTAACATTACATCAATAATTGAAATGTAAATTGTAATTTTGTGGGTAAAGTATTCCTTTGATCTAGTCTTTAAGAGTTGAATCAGCTTCATGTCCTGTCGCTGTAATGAGTCAGCAGAAGTAGCTTAAAGGTGCTAATTAGGGAGCATTAAATAAACACAAGCAGATAAATTCAAATAGAGTGCCCCAGTAATGAGTCCTAAAACCCGTAAATGAGTCAGCATTTTTGCACTGGGTTTTTGGTTAGATGGCTGAAATAAGGTCTGTGGTTAACACAAGCTTTAGAGACTTTCACATTTTGTTTTGTGACATAAGTCAGTAAATACCCCACTGTGAATTCTGAAGCCTTTGTTTATCTTTTAAAAGGTGGTTGCTCACAATACAGAATGTTATCATGCTGCTTATGGCTTCACAGCCCTGTAGTGGTACGGATGCTAAGTCATGCAACTGTAGTTTAGTTTGTTTATAGCCCAGCCTTAGCCGTTTTTTTAGCAATTCCTTTGAGGCTTTAAAAATCATGAAAGTGGTGTTCATTTGTGAAGATTATCTTGCTGTCTCATGAATCATCATGTTTGTTTGCCACAGAGCTTTTTTTCTGCAATAATCCAAAATCCAATGGAAGGCTTTTTGATGAGGGAACCAGGGCAATGCTAAATTCCACATCAGCCTTCAGAAAAACGTCCTCCCTGGAACACTCTGTAGAGTGACCTCAGAGTGATGATTGACACCAACAGTGGATGTACATGCAGCCATTGTCATTGCAATGATGTGCACCTACTGGACAGTGCAGTGAGATTTAACAAATGATAATGACATTAGTCGGAAACAGGACCAGTAAATCCTTTGTGAAGGTTAGAATGTTCTGATTTTGTTCAAACTGTTTGATTGACTCAGCTGTATGATCATTCTGGATGCTGATGTTGGTGGCGCTGTTGACCTGCATTATGTTTGTGAAAGGTGTTAGTTACTGAACCTATCCTCATTGGTATAAAAGGGGTGGACACAACACCTTTAGGATAATACATTACAGTTCAATAGCACTATTGGCAGTGCTGGTCATTGCCGCCTCAGCGTAAGACCTATTGACATTGTCATACTTATTTGTTCTGTTGTTCTGTTTTGCCAAAATGTCTGTGTTGATCAGATGAACTAGAGAAATCCACTTTAAATAGAGTAGTTTGACCTGAACAGGAGTCTCTGTTGATATCCAACAATCCATCCAGCTACATGTTGAATTTCTCCACATAAAAAGAAACATTGTCCACCTTGTAACATACTTACTGTAAGTAATATCTCAGTGTAAAAAAAAAAAAGAATGAGCTACTAATTTATCTCTGTCCTTCAGTTTTCCTGCTTTTCCATCTCATTAGCAATCTGACTAAATAGCCAGAATAACCTAGTGATGACTATTATGAAAGAAGAGGTTTCATTCTGTGTGAATGTCTTTTATTCAACCATTATGATTCTTTAAGAATCTTGGTGCCATAATGGTTTTATTTGTTTTTTATGACATTTTATTTGTATTAAATATATTTTCCTCACGTTTATCATTTGAGCGATATTATTTCCACCTCTGTTGATCTTTCATGTTTGTTTTGAGGGACTTATTCCTCTATGTTTCGCTCACACATTTCTCTGACTTCACATTTAGCAAAGACAGACATAAGCTTAGCAAACAGATTTTGTAAATAGATAAAGAAGCAAGAGAGGTGTATGTGCTCCGTGTACTTGTACAATTAACATCTTTCATCTACCATCTGCTTTCTAACAACAAATTGCCTTTTCCTGATTCTGCAATGCTAGAATGTATAGGTAGAATTTTAGGCAGTTTTGTAATTGAAGACACAAAACAGAAACAAATCAAACTGATCTGCTTGTAGAATGTTTTGGAAAAATGTCAACAAAACAAATATAAATTCAAGGCAAGATATTCAGTAGTTTTTCCCTTAAAAGGACCCAAAAAAGTGCACAGTTGCAAATGTCATAACCTTCCAGGTCTTTCAGTGCTTGTAAAAAAAACTGTCCTTGTGACCTTGTCATTTATACCCCTTTTCCACCAAAATTAGTGCTTGCACATAGGTTTTTAAACATGAGTAAGCCTGCTAAGAATAGGCTATGGACTCCTTTCCCATTGCCAGACCAGTGTGTATATGGGGCTCTGCAGCAGACGAGTATGTTTTCTATGCCTGTGTGGATTTTTTTTAAGTGTCATGTTGGACATCATGGACAGGCCAGAAAACAGGTTAGTAGAAAGCAGTATGGAGGCCAGTAAAAACTTAATGGTGGTTACTTCTTTCTATATATGCCTTACTCATTCAGTCTGTCCTAAAGCTGGTACAGACTAATTATGTAGTGTTTGAGTGGAGATGCATACTAATTTGTGATAACATGTTATTGCATCTCGCCAGTAAAGGGGCTAAAATTAGCAGGTTCACCAGGGTGTTGGGTTTCCATCACTGCTCATCAGAGCTGATTGGAGCCGAATTGAGCCAGAGCCAATAATACCTGTGATGACCGCAGAGTCATTTGACGTGGGAATAAATGCTAATTGTAACCTTCCCCATTACATCCAGAAACCAGGTGTTAACAGTTTTTTTTTGTGAGGTGGAAAAGGGACTTAAATTTCCTTAAGTTTGATCCAGTTTGACTTCCTCATTGTTGCGGAATTTCCATTCTACACTGTCTCTACATCTCGCCCATCACTGTCCATTCTAACTTGAAATTGTATATAAGCGTATTGTTAAGCAGTGTACTGGTAAAATACGTGTACGTAAACCAGTGGTGATGTCAGTGTACATCTCTGGTCTCACATCCACCAACTATTGAATCCCCTGCACCCATGTTAATGGATCATAAAAATGAATCATGAAAATGAAATAAATGGCTTCTAACACCAAACCTTGGTGTCAAAATAAGTGACTTTACTTTGCATGGATTCTCATAAATACACACGCTGAGCTCTAGACTGTGCTTAAAGCTGACACATTGGTCCTAGGGTTCAAGCAACCTATTTAAAGAAGCAGTCAACCCCAAATCAAGACTGTAGTACTCTTGTCTGGTCTCCAGACTTTGTTTTTTCTGTTATGTTGGACTTGTCACAGTCTGGTGTTTTTACCCAGACTTGTGTTGTTCTCATGTCCTACCAATTTTTTTTATAAGTGTGTTGTAAAAACACTGCATCAATAGCTTAGCTATACAGTTTAATGGACAAATGTGTGAAAAAGGCTTTCATTGTCTCATTACTAACTATTTTTTTCTCTTTTTTTCCCCTTTTTAATGACAATCTCAGTAAATAATATATCATTTCGGCAGATTTGATTTGTTTTATGTTCCCATCACATTTCAAACCTTTCTATATTCCAAGGACCGCTCTCTTCCCAGACCCAGCCTACTGCAAGAGAACCAGAACCAGGTTACCAGCATGCTTTTATGGTTTGACTGTGATTACCTGATTCTGTCCAGCTGTCTGATCGCCAGCTGAGACACTCCCCCTCCCTCCTCCAGCAGCCAGCAACTCAGCCACACCCCGCTGCCACATCAACATATTTTTATAAACACAGCCATATATTGTAATACCTACAGATAATTACAGTTCCCCACAGATGTTTTCTTGCATCTGTTGAGCTCATAGTTTTGCTTTTACAGACAGTACTCAAAACAATGAAATACTTTGCACATCTATTTCCAAACAGGTGCATAGGCGAAGGACGAGAAGAATAAAACTTGTAAAAAAGACTCCCGCACACCATCTAATGTGCAAAAATCATGATTTTCATGCTGCAACGTTTTGGTGGCTAGACCTTCTTCAGGCAAACAACCAGTAACAACTGTTTTGGTTGAGTCTCAGCACTCTCTGTGCTTTTCAGCTGTAGCAGGCAGCTGTTTTCAAAGAAAAAGCTCTTTAAAGCCACTGTATGCTATCTGCTCAGCCAGCCTGGTCTCATTCCCAGGTCATCAAATACCCAAGCTTTGTCAGATGGTATCTCTTAGTAACGCACAGGACCACTTATGTGACACACAACTGAAACACACTGTAACATCTGGTTAATGTTGTGAAACAGTTGTGGTTAGGTTTATTTAACAAAACCATATGGTAGGTGTCAGAAAAAGGATCATGTTTTGGGTCATGGATGTATAACAATACCTGGATACAGTGTTGGAGGCAGTGCCCCAGTTATTCCTATGAAAGTTGCTCAGTGGCACATCAAGCCAAAAAAGTTCAACTGCTGCATAAACTAGTTATCAGAATGATCAGTGTAGGATCAAAATGTATCCTTACATGTCATGTCCTGCTGTTTAAAGAGCATTCTGCTTTCTTCTGATGTATCAGTTTTGAATTTGACCTGCAGTGCCCCATGTCCTTGAGTGCATTTATGTGTATATGAGAAACATGCTTTGTTGCTGTTCTCAAGATGCTTATCAGCTATGCCTAGGTTTTTTCAAAATATGTTACTGTCATTGTTCTTTGTCAGCCATCAGCTTGCACCTAAGTGTAGGAGCTCTTACCTTCAACTGAAATAGATTTACTCTGTCACACTCATTTAAAAATATCCCAGAAAAAATGATTGTTATATGAGCATTATTTATGAATATTTCTCAATTTTATTTTGAAATAGCTCTCAGGAACCCCAACCTTTCAATACCAAAATATTTCTCCTCTGTTTTTAAGGTCAGTATTGATCTTTCACAACCATTATCTCCCAGAAAAACATTTAAAAATATCCCAGAAAAAAATGACTGTTCTGTGAGCATTATTTATGAATATTTCTCAATTTTATTTTGAAATAGCTCTCAGGAATTTCTAGCTATCAACGCCAATCAACTTCTCATTTATTTTTAAGGTATGTATAGAGCTTTCACAACCTTTTTTTTGGAATAACATTTAAAACATCCAAGAAAGAATTAGTGTTCAGTGAGCATCATTTAATAACATTTCTTGATTTTCCAAAAGTGTAAATTCATTAGGGAATGCATGGTTGGAGACCACCCACAATGCCTTCACAGACCAGGAAACAGCGGATCACTGGTTGAAGGGCCTTCTTTATGAGTGGAAAAAAAACAAAAAAAAGACCATTGACGGAAGATATCAACCAGTTTTATGCATTGTTTTGTTTTTAAATTAACTTTTTAACATAAGTAACCTGCCTCTATGCAACTCTGTCCATGGTGCTGAATAAAAAATGTTATGTGATGTCCAGCAATGTGTCTGCTCAATTATTCATTCTGTATTGTTCCTTTATTTAAACTGTATAAACAGAAGCATCCACTTATCCACCTGCGATACAAAACTGCGGGGTGTATTTGGTTAATATCCATTTGAAAATTTTCAGCATTTGAGGCTTACACACCAATCCGTTGCAACATTTTTGCATTGTAGTGTGCCACTTTTACATCAAACGGAGGGGAAAATCCTATTTCTCTCCTGCAGTCCCTACTGCACTGGGCTTTGTAACTTTGGCCCTGTCCAAATACCCACACTTGCGCCCTGAGGTCTTCCCTGAAGTGCACTTGCCAAAAGTGCAGTTAGGGGCGTAAGTGCGCAAGGGATCGACGCCTGCAGCCTCGTGCCTATGACCGAATCACAGCCGTGACGATATCACAGTACAACATCACAAGCTCGAGTGTGATATTGCTTTTATACAACAGTTCAACAGTTAAATAAGCAAGGCTGATTAAGAAATGTTGAAAAATTAGGACAAAATAGATAATTTAAGCATTTTATTTGTCTTCCGCCAACAAAATAGTTCCCTCAGGACTCCGCTGTCACCGTTGCTATGTAACGCAGACATGGTGTGCCAGGCACTTACTCTTTATACACATTTATCTGCATGTTTCCATTAATTGTGTAGCCGGTGAAATAAGTCTCTGGTGACTGCATGGTGGACTGTCGCTTCACAGGCACAGCCGACTCTGCCTTCTGATCTGACAGTATGTTGCTTTTCTCCAAGTCACTGAGCTCCGCTGATGAAACACTGACAAACCTGGATGTGTGCTCAGATGGATTCAGCTTCTCCTCTCCCTCATCTTCCTCTGATGACCATTCATAGTTCAATTCAAAACTTATTTTAGGAAATAAATCCATATTTTTGGCTGTTTGACAGTGGATGAATTAATTAGCCTACAATACAACTGCTGACCTAACTGACACTAACCGTCAGTTTTGATATGATTGTTAATTGCAATCAGCTGTGAGGCGGAGTGATACATACACAGTGAAATAACCGTGATGTTATACTCCAATATCATCACGGTTTTACTGTCTCTCGACCAATCAGATTGCAGGGCCGGGACTAACTGTTGTATAAATGTATATATGTCTATGGTTCACAGCACTGCTGCTGCAAATGATAAATAGATACAATCAGCGAATGATGAGGATGATTAGGAACCGCAGGAGAAGGCGGCATCTACATCAGATCCAAGTAGCCTATTGATGCTGATGCCCAACCAACAAGTAAACTTTTTAAATTAAATTTTTTAAATTAAATTTTACTCTTGAATTTACCTGTTAATAATGTGTATATTAGCTCTAACATCTTTTTTTACTCTACTGTTAACGTAGCCTAGATTACCGTTATTACTATTAAAACGTTTTTTGCTTGGATAAATTGTGGTAAATTGTGATATAAAATAAACTATAAAGACATACGGCAATAAAATAATAATAATTAAAGACACAATCAAAACTGTGAAGTGATGTGGACTATCATACAAACCTCAGGTCAACTGATTTCATTTCATTATTAACGCCCTGTCATGTATTATTAAGTCCACACAGCGTGTGGTTTGATGTTATGTTCCTCTAACGGTTGTTGTCAGTCGGAGCTAACGGCTCGCGGATACGTCAGTTACCATTTGAAGATGGTGAGTTGTACCGGCAAGCTGTGCAGTGTTACAGCGTCACGACATTACAGAGGATTCTGTGTAAAATCCTTCAGCCAAGTGAGGTCTGATGCGCACTTTCAGAAAGGGTGCATTAAGGGCACAGGTTTGCACCCCTTGATAACAACAGAAGACAATTTGGACACCCTACGCACTTGCGCCCCTTAGCCGGAGCGTGCAATTAAGGGGCACAAGGGCGAAAGTGCGGGTATTTGGACAGGGCCAATGTCCCGCCTACAGCCCCCTCTGATTGGTTACGGATATGAAAATCATCATATCATTGATAACAGTGATAACAGTGTGACAGTTTTTATTATTATTTTTTGTAATAATTCTCTATTGTCTCTGTTTCACACTCCATTACTTTGGCTTGTGTGATTGACACTGATGGTGATTTCTGAATGGTAAGTGATAGAGATTTGAAATCAACTTTTACTGGGGGGTTCATGTAGCTGGTGTTCACCTGTCTTGGTTCCGTGGCGTTATGACCTTGCATGCCAGACTGTTTCAGACTCCATTACTTCCGTTAAGTACGGTTTCTCATTGCATTCATTATTAATTATGTACTTTTTATGTTTTTGTAAGATTATCTTACAAAATCAGAAAAAAATAAGTAAATACTAATGAATGCAATAATCTACAATACGATAGAGACTTGAAACCAACTTTTACCAGTGGTTCATGTACCAGGTGTTCACCTGTTTTGGTTCAGTAAAGTTACGAACTTCCGTTCTGGACTGTTTCAGATTCCATTACTTCCGTTAATCTTGAGCGGCATTTAACATTTCATCGCAACATTGATAAAATATACCAGTGGGTCTGACTACAACATGGCAATATTGTCACAGCGGAGACACATGGTCAAATGCATTATTTATTCACAAAGCCACCCACAAAATGCACAACGATACAAGTGAATCATTTATTTTAAGTGTAGTTATAAGTCTCATTATTATAAATGCAGAATGGGAATGAGACATGAGATCAGTTTTTAAAAATGGAGGACAAAATCTGAAAGGCACTTGTAATTCATGTAGGCCTATCCTGTATATGTTTACGCTTTGTTACTTAAGGGTATGCTTCATGTAATGTTTTTGTCAGACAGATATACACAGTAGAACTTGAATCTGAGCACTAATTGAGTCAGACTAACTTTAAAGGCGCTGTATGTAAGAATGTGGCCAAAACGGTTACTGCACTCAAATTCAAAATACTGCCGTGAGTTTTGTCCCCCCCCCCCCCCCCCTTACAGATTCCAGGTTGCTGTCAGGCCAGGAGGTGGCGACCTGCAGGACATGCTGGCCCCTAGGGTCACTCACAATAAAACCCAGAGCAAGGAACAAGTCTAAGCCCATAATTTTAGCTCCCCTCTGGGTGATGCAGAACTTGGTGTCAGGGGCACACTGCTGACCATGTCTGACGGGGAGGCAGGCCACACCCAGAGTGGAGATGGGAAAATGCCCGTAGCATAACAGGGGCTTGGCTACTGCTTCCAGAGCCATGACTGAAGAAGTGGTTGTATGTGCATTTGTTCAGGATTGACACTTTAGCCCCTGTGTCCACAAGCAGCGGGATGAGTACAGTGCCCACACGGCATGTGCAGAGCTTGAACAAGGGCTGAGGGTCTGTACAGTATTTATGGGAACAGCAGCAGTCTCATGGTGAGCAGGGGAGGAGCGACAGTAGCGTGCAAAATGGTTCAGCTTGTTGCAGTTACGACAGCGTTTCCCCTGGGCAGGGCATGACTGATCTTCTGTTGCATGTTTAGAGGAACCACAGTTGGTACAGCTCTTGTGCCCACCCTCCCTGGGCCCCCTGTCCACCCTCTGTACATCAAAACTGTCACTCTCCCAAACTGTCACTCTCCCGGTCAGCTGCATCCGTAGTCTCTGTGTGCTGAACTGACGGCGGTGATGACGTCACAGGCTTGTGCACAGTGCGGCTTAACTTGCGCGCCTCTGTTAGGGCCGTTTCAAGCTGCCTCCCAATTACCAGAGCATCCGCGACTGTCATGGAGTCTGGCTCTAATAAAAGTCTCTCTCTCTCTCAGTTGGTTACATGAAGTTTTCTCTATTAACTGGTCCACTATGAGTCCACCCTCTAAAGCCCCAAAATCACACAGTCTCGCCAACTCACGTAATGCTGATACAAAATGGGCGATGGTCTAACCCAGCCTCTGAGCTCTCTGACGAAACTCAAACCGGTGCATCCGCCGACACACGGACTAGGCTCCGCTAAGTCCGTGTGTCCCAAAGCAAGCAAATAATACTCAAACGTGGGCAGCCATCGGTTCCATGGGGCGGCTGGGTTGCTGGGAGCCGGCAGGAAAGGTGGCAGCGAGTTCAGACATCCTCATTCGCCAAATATTGTGTTTGGATGGAGACAAAAACCACTCCGTGTAGCTTCGTCTATGAGCCTTTACTGAACTCACGACACCTCACACTTTACGGCACACTGTACACAGTGCAGTGAAAACTCAAAGGCACAGGAACACAATACTGAACGTCTTCAGACATAACAGAAACTGACTACAGTTGGGCCCTAATGCAAGGTGTTTTGCTGGCCTTCAACAAGCAAGATATTTTGGGATACCTTGAGATGCTGTGTAGAATCATTAAAGGCTCTTTTACCAAAAATGAGCTGAAGGGCATCACTGCGCTACATCTGTGCTCAGCACATATCCTGAAGGCCGTTTCTGTTTCCTTTTCCAGGAAGACTAGAGATAGCCAACTATGTGGATGCGCAGGAGGTGATGGAGAGAGAGTGCTCATTCACAAGCTCTCTCTACCGTCACGTCCTGCGCATGCGTATAGCTGGCTATGAGCTACAGTGACCATTTAGCCAGTAAACATACGTGAAATACCGTCTTCTCGACATAAAAATGTACACCGTGGCTTCCAGACATATCGAGTGTGGCTGAGTAGAGGTTTGGAGGATTTTGAAGGTTTTGCCAGTGGTCCCCGCAGACATCTGTTGTTTGGAAAAATACTGAAAGCTGTCTCCCCGTGGGACATGGGGGTGAGTAGATAATGACTGATTTTTCATTTTTGGGTGAGCTATTCCTTTAAGTATAGATGCATACCCACGGCTGCAGCAAAGATAATTGTATTTTTTCACTTTGCTTCAGCTACTTACGGTTAATAGCCTACCAAAACTTTATATGTTTCATGCTTGAATAACAACTTGCATGCTTGTTCTAAATTAACAGCAGAGAATTTGGAGAAAAAGGGACAGCAAAGTGGTCGTTGCAGTCATTTAATCACCTGAGAAGACTAACACGTACATACTTCGTCAGAGTGAATTCAATTCTCTAGCACCACACAAGTGGTTGCTGGGTGAGGTAAATATTTCTTACATAACCATCACCTTTGTATTCCTATAGATTTTGAAGTTTCAGAAAAATCATTAATAGAATAATCTATTTTTCAGACAATCCAGTGCTATCTCAGAGCCATCCTGAACATGAAAGGGTTTGGAAAAAGAATATACCCCTTAAATCATTACTCAGCTGGAGTCATAGTTTTTGGAGAACGGTCTGCCATGAGTAATCACTCATTGTGCAAGGTAAATATAATAAATTTGTATAAATGAAACTTTTTTAAACATAAGAAACATGAAAAATTATCTTAATAAAATGTTTGTGTGTTTGCAACTACTGTACAAGGTTAACTTTGACAACTATGATGGAGTGGTAGCATTCATGAATGTTGGACACAACCACTGGAGATTGTTGGTAAGAACCTTAAAGCCTCAGTGTGTAAAAATGGTGAGCAACAGTGACATCAGCGGTCAGATTCTAGATTGCAGCACTCACTCGCGCCCACTAACTCAACCCCGGTTGGGTAAGTGACGGTGGCCTCGTAGGACAAAAAGCCTTGCGCAGACAACAGAGTTTTTCGAGTTTTTCAGGAGTATCTAGCTACGAGGTGAATATTTATTTAGGAATCTAAACCATGTTATGATATGTTATAGCTTACCAGTGAGATATCTGTGGTTATCTGTGAGATATATGTTAGGAGTGTTTTATTTCTAATTGTTTTGGTAACACGAGCAAACATTAGCACAGTAATGCTAAAATAACACGTTTTATGTGATTGTCACGGCACAGTGCAGCAAATATAGGTTGGTACGATTATAATATATGCGTTTCCAGAGTGTTCTCCACAGGACACAGGGAGATGAGGAAGAGGGAGAGGGAGAGGAGGAAAACCGGGGAGAGGAAGGGGGCGAAGGGGTAGAGGCGGTGCAGGAACGGCCAGGCGAAGAGGTGTGTCTCGGCTACCCAGAGGGAAGAGGAGGAGGAGAGGGTGGCAGCCTTCGCAGAAGCGCGAGAGGAATCAACAGATTAGGCTGTAGGCTAGGCTAACCATTTAGCTGTAGCTCTGGGATAATGTTAGCCAAGGCTAGGATAACGTTAGCACGTAAACGTAGCCGTCACTTGAACTTAGACGAGAGGGAAAAGTAGTTGCAAACATGAAGCCAAAATGATTTTAAAATATCAGATTGAATTACCTGTCTAGCAGAAAGCAGGCAACCTCCGCATCCCTTGTGAAATCCTTCTCCTTCAGGAGTTCTTTCCACCTGGAATAAGCAACGGCTATATTCACTCGCGTTTTGTTCCGTCCTCGCTTATCTGATCTTTTTCTTTTATTTGGTGGCGTGGTTTCCCTTTTACAGGGCAAAACATATGTGTGGTCCTCCATTTAAAGTGTGACAGAATCATAAAAGTACAAAGCAGGTTCACACAGAAGCGCCCCGGATTGATCTTCACCTTACCATCTCCAGTGATGGCAAGTTCTAGGTAAACGCGAAAGGCGAAGCGCGTATATCCCTTTCGGCCACTGTATTCAAATATGACGACGCAAGAGGGCATCCTCCAGCAGACCGCGCCCTGCCTGTGTATATATAGAGAAATCATTCTAAGCCTATGAGAAAGCTTCCATTTGTATGTGAATTGCATTACACTTTAGTAAATATATATATTTATGAAAGCAATAGTTGATATTTGCTAATAAACAACCCGAAAAATTACACATTGTAACTTTAATTAATGTATTAGAAAATATATACTCTGCTTCAAATTAAATGAGAAAATAATAGTGAAATTGTAATGGCTTATAACTTTTCCTTTTAGTATATGCACAAGTTGAACCAAAATGTGTACATCGTGGATCCCTTGGGTCAGGATGAGGACAAAGACTTGGGCGTCGCTGCATCACGTTTCGGTATGGTCTGGAAAATATAATGGACAATATACTACTAATATTACTCTGTAATATGTGACATTAGACAACTGTATGCACAATTGCAAAATATGTAATTTTTTTCTATTTTCATTTTACCCCAAACAATGTATAACTGCTAGTTTCACAGTTTTCTTTTTTTGTAGTAAAGTATGCCCGCAATGACATATAATTTTGTTACATTTTTCAACAATCAATACAGCCAGTTCTTCAACATGCAGCAGAACCTCTACCAGAAGACTGATTGGGTGGGTGTTAAGTGGCAGCCAGCTACAATCACCCACAGCATCCAAAAGGATGGTTATAGCTGCGGTGTTTTTGTCATGAAGGTGAGCTAATCCACAGATCAATTGTCTGAATATGCAAACTTTTTTTTGTTAAAATCTGGCTTTTTTTTACATGACATTTTATCATGTCTACTTTGTGTATCAATAACAAAACAGATGGCTGCAGATGTGGTGGGGGCTTTTCCAGTTGTCCCCCAGAAGATCGAAATACCCACACTGCGAAAAGACATAAAAGAACTAAGGATCGACATGGCAAAAACTCTTCTGCAGTGCTCTGGTTTGTAGAATTTTATAATATTGTTATTAATTGTTATTATTATTATTATTATTATTATTATTATTATCATCAGGATCAATAACCTACAAGTATACTACAGCCAGCCACCATAGTACAATATAGATGTTTCGGCTTTCATTGGGATCAATCAGGGACGTCGTTTCAGCAAAAGCTAAGGTATGGCAATATGACATGACATCATAGAGCTACTGATGATGGAGTTTCAAAAATATGAACTTATATAAAACTTCACTTTGGTCTTTGACCTGTCAGAAGTACATACTATGCTACTGAAAACTGTTTCAAGGGACATGAAGCTGTTTCTCACATACATAATATCTTATGTCTGCATGTAATGCACGACTTGGTGAGAGCAGTGAAAACAGCGGACCTATTTTGGTGCATATTGCAGCACCAGGGACAGCGAGCGGACATTTAATTATCATTAGTCATGTGTTTAACTTCACAGAAAATAAAGAAAAGAAATTAATTACAAGCTCATTTCTAGAAGATAACCAAGGGGTCCGGTGTATGAAACACAGTAAAACAAAGGCCAATTTGGTGCAATACTGTATAGGCAATTTATTGGAGTGTCTCCAGAGACCGAAAATACAAGCTTAACATGCCGACATGAAGAAAAAAACCCCACATACAATCAGACAGGCTTCAAGACATCATTTAGACAGGCTGTCTACAGCAGCAGAGCAAAATGCTTTTACAACACACAGATAACTCACATAACTCATAACTCGCGGAGGAGCGAAGTGGCGAACAACTTGATTCAATAACACTCGTATTCATTAACACTCATATTCACTGATGAGTATATTATTGACCTATTTAAGTGCAATACAATGAAAACAACCAGCCAGTGTGCCTTGGACTATCTAACATATCACATCTGATCACTTGCAACAAATATGAAGGACACTCACAAGTAAGATGACTGCAGAACCTCTCTCTTTTTTTTTTCTCCCGATTCATACCTAAATGACGCCTGTGGGGTCAATGTCTAATACAGTCAGTGGTATCAACTCCTGTAAATATCTTTTGACTTATATAGACCTATATATTGATTTTCATATACATTACTTACCACCTCTTTAATCTACAGTGAGATAGTTTATAAAATTAATATCTTTAAGTCTTCAGTGAAGAAGACCATTGCTCCAGTTGTGGCTTGGAGTATCCAAAGGCAACAGGACAGAGCCAAACCACAAAATGGGTGAGTGTAATTTAAAAAATAATATATTAAAAGAAATTAGACTTTAAAGCTATAGTGCGTAACTTCTGTCGCCTCCCAGCGGATAATGCGTTATTACAACTAATAAGCTGGCAGCACTTCCATGTACACAGAGTAACACTCGCTACACACCGTGTACACAGAGTAACACTTGCTAGTCGCCACACACCGTACACAGAGTAACACTTGCCTTTGTGGTAGGATCCACTTCTGAACCGTGCCTCGGCCGCTTCTCCGCCATGTTGCTTTCTCTTTCTACCTGCGCTCTACCTCTTGCTATGACACTCTCCACTCTTCCTCCCCCTCCCTTCTTGTTGTGAGGAAGCATTTCCTGTGTGCCAGTGCGGGAATGTTGCCGGTCAACACGCATACTAAAAATGATATATATTGAAAAATACCGCGAGACGGGCGGCACGGTGGTGTGGTGGTTAGCACTGTCGCCTCACAGCAAGAGGGTTGCCGGTTCAATCCCGGGTGTGGGAGCCCTTCTGTGCGGAGTTTGCATGTTCTCCCTGGGCACTCCGGCTTCCTCCCACAGTCCAAAGACATGCAGATTGGGGACTAGGTTAATTGATAACTCTAAATTGTCCGTAGGTGTGAATGTAAGCGTGAATGGCTGTTTGTCTCTATGTGTCAGCCCTGCGATAGTCTGGCAACCTATCCAGGGTGTACCCTGCCTCTCGCCCGATGTCAGCTGGGATAGGCTCCAGCCCCCCCGCGACCCTCAAGAGGATGAAGCGGTTAGAAGATGAATGAATGAATAAATGAATGAAATACCGCAAGATGTTCGAGGAGCCGATCGGCTTAATCAGCATTGTGTCATCTCCTCTAGTAGTGGCTTGGGTGAAACGGACAGTTACGAACCTGTAGAAGTTACACACTATAGCTTTAAAATGATGCAGAGTAGCAGTGCAAAGCAGCCAGCACCTACAATGGATACAGTTTTGAAAAAACATCAGATCTTAATTGTCAGTATGATAACAGTATATTTAAGAAACTCTTATCTATTGCTGTTGGATATGTGATTTTAAAAAATAATTTCAGATTGAATGCACAAAATGCAGAAGATGGTACCATCCATGTTGTCTGGCAATGTCAGATGCAGAGTGGGATGAGGAAAAAAAAGCAACATCATCACAATGGCGCTGTGGTCTTTGTTGATGAATACAACAAGCTATGATGTGTCAAAAAACCTTCAACATTGACAGTGAAAATGTATTTTTAAATATATAACCCCTCTCGAGGTAAATATAACATTTAGGGAAAATATTTCACTCATTTACAGGTATAATGAAGGCCATAATTGAAAAGGACCACAAGGCTGAAGAACAAAAGGTACTTTTTATTGTAATCATTACAATTTTTATTTATTTATTGTTCCATATGAAAAACTTTATCTGCAGCATACCCCAGGACGTGACCTTCATCCCGCAGGTGCCCAGGTTTACACAATGTAAACGCGTTTTTGCCTGTATCTTCCAAAGCATACATCGCACATTCAAAAGTTTTATACCCACATGTTCAGGGAATTGTTCTGAATCACGTGCCCAATTCTGCCAAGCGTTGGCAAATACAATCTAGAGACTGTCATGATACAAAGTTGGACAAGGAATCTTTATGTCACAATAATTGAGCGTTAGTAATGAACAAATATTTATACCTAGCTAGCTAATCACAAACTCTTACATATCTTGGCCACAGTACAAGCTATTCAGACAAACTTTTATACATCTGTTAAGAATGCCACTGTGAGGCGCGGCACAAAAAATCAGTGTACTTTGCTCTCTAGTAGGCGCTATTAAACATCTTAAAAATATCATGTCATGATCATTCTCAAAGCAAGTAACATCTTGTGCAGTGTTGTGAGTGTGGTGCTAGCAATACCAGGAACTTCAGGGTCCGCCTGTCAGTCGCCGGGCAGGGCCATGCCCGACTCGCGCAGGTGTCTTGGACCCCGTTCATAACTGCTTGCAGTTGTAATCGATTCTTACTATTTAGATTTCTCAATTCTGTCATTCTCTTTCTCTTAATTCCACTATTATATGTACATTGTCAGTGGTAGATGAATCTGTAAATCTACATCTTTTATTTCTTGAATGATGTGTTCTTGTTGTTTGCACACAAAAAATAAATAATAATAATATTACACATTTGTTGCACTGGTGTATTGATCATGGAGTATAAAAAACCCATGAACACTAAATACGTTGTTCACTTTAAATGAATCATTTAAACAAATAAAGCATAAAACAATAACCTGAAAACAGTGGAATAGATTGGTGTCGATAGGTTGACATACTAGTAATTTATTTACATCCGGTTAACTTTCAAAATAAAATACACAGTGTTCACGGCGGATCATATTTCCCTGCACTACACCTTAAAAACTACATAATGGGCAGAGACAGGCCTGAAGTCAACAGGTCAGAGGTTTTCAGACGTCATTTCACCCCATGAACACCATGGACGAGGAGATATTAATCATGGCAGTACACTGAGATGTCTTCCGGCGGAGCTGCACCGCACCGCACAGCAAACGCAGCCGGTGGGTATTGATGGACGGCGGAGCACGCAGCGGATAACCAGCGCTGCCGTTCCGCAACGGACACGCATCCAGTGGAAATCCGGCGTAATGCTGTGTTCCAGGCAAGTTTCTGAGCCTGTAAGTCACCACTTCAAGTCATGATTCACGACTTCATAGCGTTCCAGGCAAGTCACGCCAAACTCTCAAAGGAACATAGCGGACCGTGCGGGGTTTATGTTTGTTTATAATCACTTCTGTCACCAAAGGTGCCGGTTCCTTGCTCATTTGAGCGAAACGGAGGAGGAGAAACAGCGCATAAAGTCACAGATGCTATTATACTTTTTATTTTACGTTATCTGTGTGTTTGGAAACGTATTTTGTATTGATTTATTCTTGCACTGGAAACCAGCTGTTAGAGCGGCTGCCAGTAATGCCTTAACATTAGGGTTATTTTATGTCTATTTCTCACCATGTATCACATGCATCAATACCGCATCCGTAGGGCTGCCATTGTTGTTTAGAGGAGTAAGGTAATTGGTTTAGAGGGCTGTGTGACGTCAGAACAAGTAACTGGGAGTACATCGATCTGGGATGAGTTCACGGGTGGTAAGTTAGGGGTTTGACTGCCGTTCCAGTGCACTTTCACGGTAGGTTGTAAAAACACGAGTTACAGGTTGCCTGGAACGCAGCATTAGCCCGTGGTAACTCGCAGATCCATTTAAAGATAAAGTAGCCAACATTTAACCTCAAACAATTAAAACTGTACTCACGTTCTGTCGTCTTGTCCTCTTTAACGTTACTCCTTCTAACCGTAGATACTCACTTTTTCTCATCTCATCCTCTCTAGTCCTTCTAACCGTGGGTGGCGCTGTGACGAAAACTGAAGGGTCCTGAAACTGCAGCCTCCGGTACTGCAGCTTTACCAAATATACTGGATTACTACAAAATGGCCCGCCTACAATATACTCCCATTGGTGAAACTGCACTGATTTCAGCACCAGAGAGGAGATATCTGTTGCCAGATCTCACGAGAGTGTGTTGTTGAGACAGAGGCAGGTCGAATGTTTGCTTCCATGACTATGGGGCGAAAGAATTGGCGATAATCTGTAATCATGTTCATTTCTCCCACTGAAGTCTATGGACTCAGGACCTGCTGTTAGTCTCCTAAAGGGGCGAGGTGGTCGCGAACCCCACGTGACACTGATACAGGAAACTGACTCACAGTGGACCATCTTGGGGTCCATCCCAAGTCTCTTAATTTTATACTGCTAACTCCTAACTCCTTACTTGAACCGGAAGTCGTTTGAGGTCCGCCATCTTTAATGCCGTCTCATGTCTCTTATTCCTGCCAGTAAGGAGTTAGCGTTAGGAGTTAGGAGGGATCTGTTAAGTGCGATGAGTAAGATAACACGAGAGGTTCCTAACAGGAAGTCTTTTTCAGCTTGAGGCCCTGACGTATAAATACCCACCCCCTACATCTGGCTCATTTGAACGAGATGGTGGAGAAATAGCACAAGTGTACCCGTTACATGCATTCTTTGCAATGAAACACTGTAACGACCAAAAGTGAAGTGTGCTTGATTTGTACTTTACCCACACTTATGTTGAGACCGCACCTGAGCGGTATTTGGCCAAGTATAAATCCCACAATGCATCAATGCTTCAATGCTGGTGAAGTCTGCCCACTATAGCTCAGTCTGCCATCATCGGGATTTCGACTGAGATGCCGCCGAAGAAAGTTCAATGTAAGAAAAATGTTTTATAAATTTAACTTTATATCATAGTCCCATTCATATCATAGTGTCATGATGGTACATGTTAGGAAGCTTTGTTAATGTGTCTGTGGTGAGGAAATGCACATCAAGCTTTGCCCTGGAATTATTTACTAACCACAGAATTGATCTGAAATAAATAAAAATAGGCAATTGGCAAATAGGGACCACGGAACAAACGTTCCAATTCGGAAAACGATTACCTGTTTACTGGGGCTAAAAATACTGCAGCTGATGGATACAGGTGAGTAGTTTGCTCCGTCATTTCTTTTGATGTATTTATTTCCAACATGACAAATATTATAAAACAGTAGTTAACTTATTTAATCCTTCCCCTTTTATTCACTAATTAATAACCTTTAACTTTCCTTTAGATATCCAACATAGTGTTATATATGCCAGTATATTAACTGACTTTCTTAAATGCATGTAATAGAAATATCATGAATTGTTCATGTACCAACATGAAAATATATTCATATATCCATATACAGTACAGGCCAAAAGTTTGGACACACCTTCTCATTCAATGCGTTTTCTTTATTTTCATGACTTTTTACATTGTAGATTCTCACTGAAGGTATCAAAACTATGAATGAACACATGTGGAGTTATGTACTTAACAAAAAAAGGTGAAATAACTGAAAACATGTTTTACATTCTAGTTTCTTCAAAATAGCCACCCTTTGCTCTGATTACTGCTTTGCACACTCTTGGCATTCTCTCGATGAGCTTCAAGAGGTAGTCACCTGAAATGGTTTTCACTTCACAGGTGTGCCTTATCAGGGTTAATTAGAGGAATTTCTTGCTTTATCGATGGGAATGGGACCATCAGTTGTGTTGTGCAGAAGTCAGGTTAATACACAGCTGACAGCCCTATTGGACAACTGTTAAAATTCATATTATGGCAAGAACCAATCAGCTAACTAAAGAAAGACGAGTGGCCATCATTACTTTAAGAAATGAAGGTCAGTCAGTCCGGAAAATTGCAAAAACTTTAAATGTGTCCCCAAGTGGAGTCGCAAAAACCATCAAGCGCTACAACGAAACTGGCACACATGAGGACCGACCCAGGAAAGGAAGACCAAGAGTCACCTCTGCTTCTGAGGATAAGTTCATCCGAGTCACCAGCCTCAGAAATCGCAAGTTAACAGCAGCTCAGATCAGAGAGCAGATGAATGCCACACAGAGTTCTAGCAGCAGACCCATCTCTAGAACAACTGTTAAGAGGAGACTGCACGAATCAGGCCTTCATGGTCAAATAGCTGCTAGGAAACCACTGCTAAGGAGAGACAACAAGCAGAAGAGATTTGTTTGGGCCAAGAAACACAAGGAATGGACATTAGACCAGTGGAAATCTGTGCTTTGGTCTGATGAGTCCAAATTTGAGATCTTTGGTTCCAACCGCCGTGTCTTTGTGAGATGCAGAAAAGGTGAACGGATGGATTCCACATGCCTGGTTCCCACTGTGAAGCATGGAGGAAGAGGTGTGATGGTGTGGGGGTGTTTTGCTGGTGACACTGTTGGGGATTTATTCAAAATTGAAGGCACACTGAACCAGCATGGCTATCACAGCATCCTGCAGCGACATGCCATCCCATCTGCTTTGCGTTTAGTTGGACGATCATTTATTTTTCAACAGGACAATGACCCCAAACACACCTCCAGGCTGTGTAAGGGCTATTTGACCAAGAAAGAGAGTGATGGAGTGCTGTGGCAGATGACCTGGCCTCCACAGTCCCCGGACCTGAACCCAATCGAGATGGTTTGGGGTGAGCTGGACCGCAGAGTGAAGGCAAAGGGGCCAACAAGTGCTAAACACCTCTGGGAAGTCCTTCAAGACTGCTGGAAAACCATTTCAGGTGACTACCTCTTGAAGCTCATGGAGAGAATGCCAAGAGTGTGCAAAGCAGTAATCAGAGCAAAGGGTGGCTATTTTGAAGAAACTATAATATAAAACATGTTTTCAGGTAGTTCACCTTTTTTTGTTAAGTACATAACTCCACATGTGTTCATTCATAGTTTTGATGCCTTCAGTGAGAATCTACAATGTAAATAGTCATGAAAATAAAGAAAACGCATTGAATGAGAAGGTGTGTCCAAACTTTTGGCCTGTACTGTATATATATATATATATATATATATATATACACATACATACATACATATATATACATATATATGTACGTAGTTATGATACAGGATGCTTTCGTACATTAAAAATGCGGGATTTCATGCTTTAATACATCCTGCAGATAGCAACAGCATGTTATTTAGGTTACAACTACAACACAGTTATTTCATTCACCTCAACCCCACTGTGGGATATATATATATATATATATATATATATAAATATATATATGTATGTATGTATGTATGTATGTATGTGTATGTATGTATGTATGTATATATATGTATGTGTATGTACATATATATATATATATATATATATATACATACACATATATATATCCAAGATGGCGGCCGGCGAGGACGTCGGCTCCAATAGGCAGCGGCAGTCAATGCGGCGTCTATGTATATATGTGTGTGTATCTATGTATATACATGGGGTGCGTCCCAAGTCCTCAAGTCTCTTATTTTTATAGTGCTACTGCTAGCTCCTCGCTTGAACCGGAAGTCGTTCGAGGTCAGCCATCTTCTAGGCCGTCCCAAGTCTCTTATTTTTGTGGCGAGGAGCTAGCGCTAGGAGCTAGCAGCAAGCTTTAAGCAGCTACGAGCTAGGATGGTCGAGAGGTTCCTAACAGGAAGTCTTTTTCAGCTTGAGGCCATGACGTATAAATACCCACCCCCTACACCTGGCTCATTTGAGCGAGATGGCGGAGAAACAGCGCAAGTGTACCCGTTACATGCATTCTCTGCAATGAAACACTGTAATTCACATTCCTACGTGACTACAAAGAGTAACGTTGATGATATTTCGTGCAAGACTGTCATGTTGTAATTAAGTTTATTTCATTCACAATCCATTGCGTTGTTCAGCGGACTGTCGGTGATGTGTGGCTGTTAAATGTGCAGCTGCTCATGTCCAGAACCACACGTGTTGATATAACACCACGCATACACACACGAACACATTTGCCCATCATTAATTGTCCTGCATGTCATGTGAGTGGAATAATGTTTAATAGCTTGTAGGTAATATTAATTAGCCTATTAATATTAATATTAATATTAATTAATATTATTACTTTCATGTTGTTGTAAGCTACTGTCATTACCGTCTGTCCTGCACCTCTCTGTCTGTCTGTCTGTCTGTCTCTCTCTCTCTCTCTCTCTCTCTCATTGTGTCATACGGATTACTGTTAATTTATCATGCTGATCTGTTCTGTACGACATCTATTGCACGTCTGTCCGTCCTGGAAGAGGGATCCTTCCTCAGTTGCTCTTCCTGAGGTTTCTACCGTTTTTTGTGGAGTTTTTCCTTATCAGATGTGAGGGTCATAAGGACAGAGGGATGTCGTATGCTGTAAAGCCCTGTGAGGCAAATTGTGATATTGGGCTTTATAAATAAAATTGAATTGATTGAGGTAGACTGACAGGTCTGATGTCTTATTCACTCAGCAGCTGACTTGTTGAATGATGGCGAGTGGATTTATTAATAGTGATGATAATAATAATAATAATGATAATGATGCTCATCACAGTGACAGTGGCAGGGCTACAGACCGTTCTGTAATTGCCACAAACTTCGGCAAATGTCTCAATAACAATGGTAACACATGCAAAACTGTGTGACCAAAGTCATGACGGCGGGGGGCAGGGGGTTACGGCTTTGATCAGCGAATATAATGGGACTTGGATGTACGCTATGAATGCTGGCTCCGTTATGCAGCAGATCCATAGGGTGCGTCCCAAGTCTCTTAAGTTACTGCTAGTGCTACTGCTAGCTGACTTTGCTAGCTGTTTAGCCCCTCCCACCTAGGAAAAATTGCGAGGAACTAGCGCTAGGAGCGATGAGCGAGCATTGTTGGTTTAAGAGACATGAGACGGCCTTACTCTGAAGCGTCACGTGAAGCGACGTCCATTCCTGATGACAGCGACACAACTGGATCTGCTGCATAACGGAGCCAGCATTTAGTGTACATCCCAAGTGTCATTATATTCGCTGATCAAAGCCGTAACCCCCTGCCCCCCGCCGTCATGACTTTGGTCACACAGTTTTGCATGTGTTACCATTGTTATTGAGACATTTGCCGAAGTTTGTGGCAATTGAAGAACGGTCTGTAGCCCTGCCACTGTCACTGTGATGAGCATTATTATCATTATTATTATCATCATCATTATTATCACTATTATTAAATCCACTCGCCATCATTCAACAAGTCAGCTGCTGAGTGAATAAGACATCAGACCTGTCAGTCTACCTCAATCAGTTTTATTTATAAAGCCCAATATCACAAATCACAATTTGCCTCACAGGGCTTTACAGCATATGACATCCCTCTGTCCTTAGGGCCCTCACAGCGGTACGGTACAACGGTAGAAACCTCAGGAAGAGCAACTGAGGAGGGATCCCTCTTTCAGGCCGGACAGACGTGCAATAGATGTCGTACAGAACAGATCACCATAACAAATTAACAGTAATCCGTATGACACAATGAGACAGAGAGAGAGAGAGAGACAGAGAGAGAGAGACAGAGACAGAGAGAGACAGTGACAGAGAGAGGTGCAGGACAGACGGTAATGACAGTAGCTTACAACAACATGAAAGTAATAATATTAATTAATATTAATATTAATAGGCTAATTAATATTACCTACAAGCTATTAAACATTATTCCACTCACATGACATGCAGGACAATTAATGATGGGCAAATGTGTGTGTGTTTGTGTGTGGTGTTATATCAACACGTGTGGTTCTGGACATGAGCAGCTGTACATTTAACAGCCACACATCACCAACAGTCCGCTGAACAACGCAACAGATTGTGAATGAAATAAACTTAATTACAACATGACAGTCTTGCACGAAATATCATTAACATTACTCTTTGTAGTCACGTAGGCATGTGAATTACAGCGTTTCACTGCAAAGAATGCATGTAACGGGTACACTTGCGCTATTTCTCCGCCATCTCGTTCAAATGAGCCAGATAAAGGGGCGGGTATTTATACGTCATGGCCTCAAGCTGAAAAAGACTTCCTGTTAGGAACCTTTTTTTTTTTTTTTTTTAACATAATACAAATTTATTTACAATATATACACAACAAACAGCAGGTAGGGCACAGCATGAAACAGGGCATTTGAATGGATACACACACAATAACAGCAGCAACACCAATAAATAAACTTTTGCGAAGGATAACACTCCTAGGATGGTGTAATCAAGCATGGATGAGACAAACTGACATGCAAACCAAAAATTGAGTAAATACATAAATAAAAAAGGAGGGGGAAAAAAAACAAACAAACAAACAAACAGACAGAGAAAAAAACAAACAAAAGAAGACATATGTAAGGACAGAACTTAGGGGGTCACTTCAAGCAATTTTAAGTTATCAATAATGTTCCAGAGTTTTTCCCCTTTCTTTTTCATAAACTTCAGCGATTTATAATACACAGTTAGCTCTCTTTTGAAGACCATCAGCAGTGGTCGTGTTTGGATGCATCTGCACTTATGGATAAAAGCTTTCCCCAAAATAAGTAAAGTGTTCAATAAAAGTTCTGAGTTCTTATCCTCCTTAAAATTCCAAATGTGATATCTCTATTGGTGAAGTAAGAGAGAGAGGAAACTTTGGGCTCCAGCCAAACATACATTTCATTCCAAAAGGTGTTACTGAATGTGCAGGAGAAGAATAAGTGATCCGTGGTCTCTATGTGCTCATCACAGAATAGACAGTTTTTGTTATCTATGTTAAATCTTTGACTGAGAAGATTGCTTGAGGGGTATATATCATTAAATACTTTGAAATGAAGTTCTTTGGCTTTAGGAGATAGAGGTATTTTTAAGAAGTTATACGCAATTTTTTTAAGGCAGATTGACAGAAAACGTGAGAGCCAAAATTCCGGCTAGACTGTGAAGGATATAAGGTGTATGTAAAGAGACCAGGGATTACTTTATTTGGCAGAGTCCCACTTGATAGATCCCGTCCATCAAAAGTCAAAGAGGGGAGTTGAGCAGGGCAGCCATATAGGGAACTGTATTTTTAACCATCTGAAGAAAAGCTGCTGGCTACTTTTAATGACTTTGTCATATTGATTACGGTTACACTGAAAATTGAACTTAAGACAGAATTCATCAAAGGGTAGGACTCTGCCAGTTTCATCTAATAGATGAGTAACTGACCATATATTCCTCTCCATCCACTCACTGAAACATAAAGATCTGTTTTTGGAAAGGATGAATCTACAGTTCCAGATGGGAACATCATGGGGTGTAAAATTATGCTTGTACAGCATCTTCCAATACAGGAGTGTCTGTGAGTGAAACAAGGACAGTTTAACTGGAAGTTTTGTCACTGAGAAATCACAGTGTAGTATAAAGTCAATTCCGCCCATCATTTTGAACACTTCTCTAGAAACAGAATACCAGAAGCTGTTATTATTTGCCTAAAAGGATCTTAACCACTTAATCTTTAACGTTCCATTAATACAGTCAAAATCAATGGCCTGCAGCCCACCATCTTCATAGTCTTTGACCAGAGTTGCTCTCCTTAAATAATGGGGTTTCCTTTTCCAAATATAATCAAAATTTATCTTGTTGATAGTTTTAATTGCTTTGTTAGATATGGAGAGAGAATAAGCTGGATAGGAGCTGTTAGGAACCTCTCAACCATCCTAGCTCGTAGCTGCTTAAAGCTTGCTGCTAGCTCCTAGCCCTAGCTCCTCGCTGCACAAATAAGAGACTTGGGACGGCCTAGAAGATGGCGGACCTCGAACGACTTCCGGTTCAAGCGAGGAGCTAGCAGTAGCACTATAAAAATAAGAGACTTGGGACGCACCCATAGACTGTATAAGAGCAGAGCCAGTTGTGCCGCCGTCATCAGGAATGGACGTCGCTTCACGTGACGCTTCAGAGTAAGGCCGTCTCATGTCTCTTAAACCGACAATGCTCGCTCATCGCTCCTAGCGCTAGTTCCTCGCAATTTTTCCTAGGTGGGAGGGGCTAAACAGCTAGCAAAGTCAGCTAGCAGTAGCACTAGCAGTAATTTAAGAGACTTGGGACGCACCCATGGATGCCGCCGTCCCAGTTCCGACGACGTCATCATTCCGCGCCGCACGGGGTGAGGGGAACGTGGGAAGTCGAGAGTAGTGGAAAGTCCCCACGTGAAACGGTGTGAACATGGCGTCGACTCCAGAACCAGAGGTCCAGCTCGCACAGAGATTAGCCTCAAATGAGAAGCCCACCCGGACCAAGGCCATAAAAAAACTGAGGAAATACATAAATGCCAGGTCTCACAATGCGTCTGGTAAGTTAGCCTATCCGCGTTAGCCACCTAGCTCTGTGAAGAGTCAGCCAAAAACAGCTCAAACACTAAACCAGTATTGACTTTGCTTGAAAATGGATAACGTAATTTTTGTAACGACAAAACCGGTCGGTTGTTTGTTTGAAATGAAAGTTGTTCCAGTCTGACGCATGTCTGGTGATATTAAAATACATCGTAAACAGTGCACACGTGTGGCTTTTTGGTCAAAATTACTCTTGTGTGTTGTCTTCTAATGTCACAGCTGACTCCCAGTTAGATAGAATCTACTAACAATAACCAGGGTATGAACACGTTTATGGCCACAGTGTTTTTATGCTTAAGAGCGCAGGTCTGTAAATTAGGGTTAGGTCCACCGTCAAGAAAGATGATTGGTTATTTGACTAGTGTTCTAGTCCATGAAATACCAGAAAAATTATGACTGATACTTAATGGTTTCTGTCTCTTTAATTTGCATCCTATTTAATGTAATTCACATACAGCCTTATGTTCTCTATATAGGTGGCTTCACAGGAGATGAGCTGCTCAAGCTGTGGAAAGGTCTGTTTTACTGCTTGTGGATGCAGGACAAACCACTGCTCCAGGTAAGCTCTGCTGCTGTCAGTCAGACAGAGGATCAAAGTCTGATAATTATGAGATATGGATAAATATTTGTGGGCCTATGATATGATAACACAGGAAAGAAATGTTGAGGTTAACACAACAAACTCGACGGCCTGTGAGTCAGGCACTATAATGAACACAAATAATACACCAGAGCTGGGAGACCCACCTGCCAGTTCCCAGTGTGCCGTAGCTGACCAGCACACAGCTTCTAAACGCTATTTGTAACCAGCTAAGTGTCTTTAGTTCTTGTTTGGGGGATTTTCACCCATTCTTCCTGCTAAAGGCTTCCAGTTCTCTGAGATTCTTGACCTTCTTTTAGGTCTATCCACAGATTTTTAATGATTAGGTCAGCACACTGTGAGCACCATGGCAAAACCTTCTGCTTGTGTCTCTTGAGGTTGTCCATTTTGGATTTGGAGGTGTGTGTCTAGCAGCATTGCCAGGTGTATGATACTTATCGTATTTGTACGATAATTTGGCCCTCTGTACGATGTACGATCAGTAATCCCAAAAAAGGCCAAATGTACGATAATTTGACCATTTCATGAATGTGTGGTTATAATCAGTATGCCAGAGTTTTTTGTGAGCCCTGAAGGCATCTGTTCCCATGTGACATGTTTCCAGCCAATCGCACTTTGCGCAGCATGAGATACGGGTGACGTTTGTCTCTGAACAATGAGCACGATTGGCTGAATGGTCAGCTGTACCAGCCCCACAGGGCGCTAGGCGCTGTACCAGCCCCACGAGGCGCTAGGCACTAGGAAGTCGAGCAAGAATGAGATTCAAAACAGAAGAAGAAGAGGAAAAACAGAAGCAAGGAAAATGGAAAATAAAGTAAACACTAGAGTGACTATATTTAAGCAATATCACATGAGAGGGAGTGATGTTGTAATGTATATCGTCACGGCTGTGATCCGGTCATAGGCATGTGGCCGCAGGCGAGTATGATATTGCTTTTATACAACAGGTCAACAACAGCTTAAACAGCAATGCTGAGCAAGGAAATGAGTGTGACAGCTGGTTAATTAACGGTTATATTTATAACACCTGTGAGCGGAGTGATTTTACTGTTACATGTCCCAGTGATGTTATACTCTTTAACAGCACTCTTGGACAGAATGCTTCTCGTCCAGTCAAATTAATTGGTCGAAACTAACTGTTGTAATTAGGTATGCACCAAAATGAAAATTTGTAGCCGAAGCCGAATAATATTAAACGCTTGGCCGAATACCGAATATCGTTGTTTAGTTTTTCATTAGTTTTTGCAGATGAACCCCCTCCAGATTAGTGTTGTCACGGTACCAAAATTGGATCCCACTGTACGATACCAATGAAAATGTCATGGTTCTGAGTAGTATCACAATATCACAGCGAAAATGAGGCAGATGTGCCTTTTGTCATTTATAAAAAGATAAATCACTTTTCTATAATACATCAATGATATTTCAATGGAATAAATTACTTATTGACTTATTCATACTTCAAAAACAGCATCAATGAGTGATGAACATAGGGGGATCAAAATAAAATAAATAAATAAAATAAGAATCAACCAGCCACCCTCCTCCCCTGACGGCCCCTTCATAAGTAACTAACATTTCCTAAAGCGCGATGAGGTTTGTGGACCGTTAACGGCTCGTTTCTCCTCTGACACATCACATACCTGTGTTCGGCTGACTCGGCTGTCCAGGTTCTTCTGGGCAGTCCACACGCCAAGAAGAGGACATTATTGGAGCCGACTTCACCTTGCCGGTAAGCCGATGGCAGCCGTATTTGACAGGAATACATTACTGTCTGTGACCCCCGTTCAACCCACAATCGGTGGGAATTGCCTTTCGTTTCTGCTGGTGGTTGAAATCTGTAGGCTGCTCGCACAGCGTGCTGAATGATTTAAGCCTATTTTGCGCGCTCAAAACTATTTTTAGTTGCAAATGCGAGTGTGGTGACGGACGGATCGCCACACTGCCGACATTTTACTCAGCCAGTCATGGCACGCTGTTTGATTGTGTTATCAAAACACGCCGCTATTATTCGGCCTTGCTTTTAACTTATTCCACCGAATACCGAATGTGTGGTTTTTTTGCAATATTCGTCCGAATATATTCGGTTACCAAATATTCGGTGCATCCCTAGTTGTAATTACCTATAGCGCATCAGTAGGATTGTTATTTTGGTTATGACAGATGTACGATAATTTCCCTCAAAATACGATAATTTTGAGTCTCTGGTACGATAATCCTACATCCTACACGCTGGTGTCTAGGATCATTGTCCTGTTGTAGAAACCATCCTCTCTTCATCTTCAGCTTTTTTTTTTACAGATGGTGGTGATAATGTTTGCTTTCAGAATTTGCTTTTAACTGAATCCATTCTTCCCCCGCCGTGAAATGTCCCCGGTGCCACTGGCTGCAACACAAGCCCATAGCATGATCAAACCACCCCCACGTTTAACAGTTTAGACAGGTGTTCTTTTCCTGAAATTCCGCCACCATTTTTCTCCAAATATACCTTTGCTGATTGCATCCATAAAGTTTTATTTTAACTTTGTCAGTCCACATGACTTGTTTCCATAAAGCATCAAGCTTGTTTAGATGTTCCTTAGGAAACCTCTGATGCTGAATGTTGTTGTGAGGATGCAGAAAATGTTTTCTTCTGATGATTCTTACATTAAGATCACATGTCACTGCACAGTAGAACAGTGCACCACCACTCCAGAGTCTGCTAAATATTTCTGCAGGTCTTTAGCATTCAAACAGGGGTTTTGATTTGCTTTTCTAACAACCAATCTTCCAGACCTTATCTTGATCTTCACAGTTCCTGTTAACTGCCATTTCTTAATTCTTAGCAAACAGCTACCTAGAAAACTCTTTCCTATCCTTGTATAGTCTTCTCCTGCTTTGTTGGCCTCAGTTATTTTAGTTTTCACAGTGCTAGGCAACTGTTTAGAGGAGCCCATAGTTGCTGATGGTGGGACAAGGTTTCAGGATTCAGAGTATATATAAAACTTTGAAATTTGCAAAACCAAGCCTTTCCTAATGCTGATTGTGAGCAAGCCATAGCCCTACCAAGCTAATAAACGTCTGAGACCCTGGTAAAAGTTGTGTGAGAGCTGATGTCTTGGGATGCCCAAACTTTTGCATGATGCTCCTTTCCTTTTGTCACTCTTAAATTGTACAAAACAAAAATGAATACAGTAGGCTTGCTTAAAATGTTGAAAAGCATGTTCCATCTTTAGCTTTATGCCCTTTGGAGCTCAGTTTATATTCTACTCACTTAACTATTCACAGTAAAAGAGCTTTTGACCAGGGAAGCCCAAACTTTTGCATGCCTGAGTAGATATCTCATCTGCTCACCATGGCTCTTTTAATTCAATAATCCATCTCATGCCCAGTGGACCATCACACAGTTTCTCTGCTTTCTTCTGTTGTTTGTTTGAGTTTTGTTGTTTTTCTGTTCTGCTTGTGTTGTATTGTACTGTTCTGTTGGTGTTATTGTATCATTACTATGTACTGTAAAGTGACATTGGGTTTCTTGAAAGGCGCTATATAAATTAAAGTTATCATTATATGAATGGTTCATTCTAAGGTAAAGAAAACACAACAATACTTATTTTCTGACAGTTTATTTCCTTAAATCCTTCACACTGGACCTTTTAATGGTTTTAGTCTCGTATGTGCAACAAAAGATCAACAAGCTTGCAAGTTATTATTAAATCTGTAGTACTTTTTTCAGGCGTGCTGCAGTTAATGTACATGGTATTCTGCAATACATTTCAGTAAAATAATTCATGAATGCATTGTTCAAAAAGCTTACATATCAAATATTTTTACTGAAATAAAATATGAATGTACCTCACTGGTGTACTTTAGTGTTTCAACTTGATGGTTCATCATCATATGAATGGCAATGTAATGTAATTGGAGAATGATTATTTTAGCCTCTTACTTTTATGATATTATTACCCTGTATCAGGTGGAGATGTTGTCACACTCATGATTGTCTAATGTACATCACTGTATTCCTCAGTTTCTCTCCTCTCTCCTTATTTCATTAATGTGCCCATTCAAAGCTGTCAAACTGAAAAGGCTTTCTGAAGCATGTTCAAATGTTATCAGTCACTTGGTGTTCTTTATTTGACACAACATACTAAAACAGTTTGGTTCACCCCATTATCCCATATGAGTCTTGACAGCATAGTGATGGAAAATGAAAACTTACTCAAAGTCCAAATCAGAGAAATTTGAATGTGTATCTGTCATAAACCATTAAATGTGTTTCATGCAGTCTTAACTTTTCTTCTTAAGGAGGAGCTGTCAAACCAACTCTCCACCCTGATCCACAGTTTCCATAGTATTGATGAACGTAAGTTGCCCACGCATGATTTCATAATCTTGTGTGATTTAATGAGGTATATGTGAAAAGCCCTGTACTTTTCATGATGATGATGATGATGATGATGATGATGCACGGTTCCCTGCAGAGTTTTTATACTTGGAGAGCTTCCTGCAGACCTTCAAAAGAGAGTGGACTGGTATTGACAGGTTGCGCATGGACAAGTTCCTCCAGGTTAGTGTGAGGAGAATGCTGAATGAGTTTTATCTTTTCCTCTTTTACTCTAACCCTCCCAACAATACACCCATTTTTGTCTCTGATGGGGAGATGGCAGGTCAGCGATATATGCTACATATAAGTTTTATACATCATCTGATAGCGGGGAACTTGAAGATTAATATGAGATGCATCTCAGATGCAGCTGTGTGTCAAGTTTTTCTAGTTAAAAACCTGTGATTAACATTGTGTTTTGGTTAGGCTTTGAAAGTTTGTAGTGTATATGTGCCTCTGACTGTACATTAAGCCGGGCATGCCAGCAGCCCAGTGCAGTGGAAAAGGTTAAAGTAGCTGGTGCAGTAAGATGCTTCATTGTGGAGCAACTGAAGTCTTTGGGTTTAATATATATATATATATATATATATATATATATATATATATATATATATATATATATATATATATATATATATATACACACACATACACACACACACACACACACGCGTCTGACGATCTTCGTGGTGCCACCTAGACACACTACAGTGTCCACTGCGGCCCGTAGTAATGTTGTAGAAAGATTAAACCAAATCTGGCTTGTTCGTCTCATCAGGACCTACAAATCACGCGCTGACACCCCTGACCTAAATCCAACAGGAACTGAGCTAGTGCCTCTGAAAATAACATGAGTAAATGTGGAGAAATTGTCATCTGTGAGCTAGAATGGAGAGGGGTCTAAAACTGTCTAAAACTTTTGTCTTTAATTGTCTACATGAGCTGGAGGCCGAAAAAGCGGGAGTCCGAGGTCCCGTCTAGCGCTGCTTGCAGCTTTAATTTTGTTTGTTTTTTTCAGAGAATTGTATTCTGGTAAGGGTAAAAAGTCTCCAAAGCAACATTTTACATTTTATACCTCTCAGCCTTCACAATTGCATCAATATTATATATGTAAAGTCATACAGTGGACTGAATTGGGCTCTACAGCGGGCCGTATGTTTGACTCCCCTGAACAAGACAATTTAACACTGTTTACAACAACACAGTGTTCTACAAAGACTTGAGCTTCAAATGTTTGAAGATGTGGTTTGAGAAAGATTTTAGATGTTGTGATTGTGGTATTGCTAAATGATTCATTTCCTCTCTCTAACAGTTGGTTCGCTTCATGTTCAGACAAATCTTTGAGATGCTGAAGAGGAAAAACTGGGAGAGCGGGTAAACATTATATTAATATTGTTTCAACATGGTTTTATCATTTTGACATGAATAATTGTGTTAACTTTATCTCCTCAGCATGGTTGCCAGGTTTCTGGATCTGCTCACAGTCCAGCTCCTGCAGAGCAGCAGTGAGGCACCCAGTGGACTGCAATTCCACATCCTGGACCTCTACATGACTGAACTGGCAGCTGTGGGTTCAGCGGAGGTACAACAGTAACACTGTGTTTAAGACATCCTTGGCATTTGTGATTAGGAACAGGCAGTTGGGGTGAAAATTAGGCTTATTGAGTTCCTGCTGTGATTGGCAGCCATAAATGAGGAGAGTTGATAAAAGGTGCATTCCCAAAAGAAAATCCCACAATTCTGGTTTGAAGGAGAAACACACCTACTTTAAAACATTATGAAAGACTTGGATATCAAGCAGGTTATTAGATATGTGCAAATATTGTGGTTGAAGGACTGAAAAAGGGAGGATGGGTTTATCCCGAACCTGCCTCCAGTATAAAACTGTGAATACATTCTGTTTTGATGCGAAGAAGCAGCA
>NC_064764.1:442500-495000 GCF_011397635.1 Epinephelus fuscoguttatus
CCGCTGGAAAACTGAAGATCAAGAACGCGGCGACACAGCCCTGCCACGGCAGCCACCCGTGGGCAAACAAATCAGTCTCCAGTGTGCCGGACACGACATGACTCGCGGCAGTATTTTGAATTTGAGTGCAGTAACCGTTAAAAAATATATAATAAAATATATAATATATAAATATTAAATAAATATATAATATTAAAAAATATATCTGTATTATCGTGAATGAGGTGATATTGCACTACCCTACTACATACCGGTCACTAATTGCTCTTCTTTGTCCCCTGTGACCCCCTCACCTCCTATCTATAAGTTGGCTGAACTGCTGTCACCTTTTTTATCTTCTGAGATAGACATCTTGGGTGATCTCAATATTGACTGGTTATCATCTGTATCAAACAAGTTAAAAAGATATTTTTAATGGTATGAATCTGACACAATTATTTTCTAATTAAGCCTAATTCAGACCTGCCAACCTGTACACATTTTGCGTACCAGGCACGCCATTTTGACATCAAAGTACACTGGTACAATTTGATGCTCTAAAACGCATATCACTCGATCGCGCATTTCGCCGGTTTCAGTGTATTTGTCTATGCAAGATGTCACTCAAGTTGATACCCAGTGAATATAGGCGCGTAGGCGGAACGAAAAGATTTCGGCCAATCAGATTGCTGCATGTTGCCCAACCCACTCCACCGCAGAGTCCTTTTTTATTTATTTTTTTACGCCCTCTAGTGTGTTCACTTGTGTGTGTGTGTGTGTGTGTGTGTGGGCACGTGTGTGTGTGTGTGTGTGTGTGTGGGCGCGTGCACGTGTGTGCGCGCGCCCAACGGGGCCAAACTCCGCCATGCATGATACAGAGAGCAAGGGAGGATTGTAAACCCGCGGCCATGTAGAGACAGAAATGACACGCGGTCTGTAAATAAGATAAATAACATAAGGCTATTTAGTTTGTTTAATAAAAGGACAAGGTATAGACCTGTTCTATAGGAAAGGTTACCTTAAGTGACTTCTTTGTGATCTGGCACTATATAGAAAATAAAATTAAATAAAATTAACTTGACCTTCAAGGGGGGGCGGGTGGGGTGCCTGCCTAATAAAATGGTAGAGCAAACACTGAAGTAAATAGTGTCAAAGTCGGCTGTTGTCGATACATTGCTGGTGAGAATTGTACCAAGGTAAGCAAATTGCAGACAAATTTACATTCAACTGTGTTATGAAACCATGTGCACTGCCTAAATAACTATAACACACTTATGATAAAAAGACGTTTTGTTTGATGAGTCTGCTGAATTTCTATAAGAAAAAAACAAGGCAATAAGAAGAGAGTAGTTCTAATAGGTGTCGTACTACCCAAGAACATGATGAGGAATGCTAATGTAATGCACTTTCTGTATGAAATTGCATGAAAATAGGATTTCGCCATGTGATGTTTCAAAATTTTCTCGGGGGAGAACCCCCTGAATCCCACTTGAAATCTTTCTTTTTGTCACAACAGGACATATTACTGTATTTTTTAAGCAGATGATCAATACTACCATCAGACTGATGAAATTGACCTTGATCTGCGCCATAAAACAAATATTGTGCGTCTATGGATGTATGTGGGGCTTAGGCCTATAGATATGAATATGTAAACGTACGCTCGTTTCTTCTGTTTGCCACATGTGCATATTGACTTTTATGGTAAAAAAAAAAAAAGCCGCCGTGTCCACATATGTTCATGACCACGCACGAGTGTCTGGTAAGGTGGTATTCATAACCTTTCTTCAAGGTTGGCAGGTCTGCTAATTGATATTATTCTCTGTAACAAGCCTGATAAGTACATCTTCAGTGGTATATTTGACCCTGACATAAGTTTCATTGTTTTATTCCCTGCATCAGAGATGTGAGCATTAAGAAATTAACCTTCCATGTAATAACTAGAAGGAATCTGAAAAAACTCAATGATCATGCTTTTCTACATGACTTGTATTGCAGCACCTGATGTTACCAAAATCCCTGATGTAGACCTTGACTTAAATCATTTTACTGATGTTTTAATCCTGTTGCTGATAAACATGCTCCTTTTGAAAAATATAGGGTAAAAGCTCGGTCAAGTCCATGGTTTACTGCAGACTTAGCTGATCTTTTTAATTCCAGAAATAAAGCTTGGGCTCAAGCTCTCCCACTGGCTTGTGTTTAAACAACCACTGGACTGCTGCGTTAAGAAAGGCTAAGTCAGACTACTATTTACTCGCTTTCACCAGCCCCACTCATGATCAGAACAAATTTTAGAAGGTTGTTAAATCAATAAAAAAAAAAAATCTCAACTAACATTAATAGACAGTAAGGAAATCTGCTCTGTATTAAACAGTCATTGTGCTGCGTCTGGACATCTTTTTGAAACCAGTTTAAGTAAACAGAACCATTCCCTTGAATGTCAGGATCTTTGTAATAATCTTTGTAATACCTCCTCACCAAGCTTCAGTTTGTCCTCTTGTAGTCTTTGGGAAGATAGCAATGCTCTTCTTTCTATTGATAATAGGAAATCAACTTGTGCTGATGATTTAGATACCTTTTTCGTATACTTTCAGTGCTGCTAATTGCAGAATACAGTACTCAAATTTTTAACTTGACTATCTCCACTGGAATAATCCCCACTGCCTGGAAAACAGCTTATGTCCTTCCTTTACATAAAGGGGGTGACAAAACCGATATAAATAACTATCGCCCTATTTCTAAATTATGCTGCCTGGCTAAAATTTTGGAATCCCTGGTAAATAATCGGCTAAGATCCTATTTCTCTTTGTTGTCTGTACTCACTCTATCAGTCTGTGTCTATTTGACACAGTTGACAATTTGTTACTTTTAAAAACTTTCCCGTATTGGTTTTGATTCTGTCAGCTGCCTGTGGTGTGAAAATGACATCTCTAATAGATTGGAATGTGTAAAGATGGGTGATGTTCACTCAGATTTTTTAAATATTACTAAAGGTGTGTCACAGGGCTCAGTGTTAAGGCCAATATTGTTTTCAATTTTCATAAATGACATTGCACCCCCCCACCCCACTCTCTCTGAATCCTGTAAATTTCATCTGTATGTGGATGACACAGTCAGCCATTGAATGTCCATTGAATTGTCTTTTGGTTTGCACCAACTTCAAGTACATAACCTCAAGCTAGCACTAAACTCAGACAAAACAAAACAGATGCTGTTCACTGAGGCTACTCATACTAGATCTTTCAATATTCATTCTGCAAATGGTACATCCATAGAGAGAGTCCCACAGTAAAAATACCTTGGTATCTGGCTGCATGGCAATCTCAGTTTTAAGCACCATATAGAAATTCTGACCACATTGATGACAACACTTGGATTTCTGTACAAAAATAAGAGTTGTTTCCCTTTTCTACATAGACAAAGAATTGTAGAATCTGTATTTTTGCCTGTTTGGGATTATGGGGATGTTATATACAGAAAAGCTGCTGCTTCTACACTGAAATCACTGGATACTGTTTACCATTCAGCGCTAGGGTTCACAACTGGTGATTTTTACAGCACCTATCACTGCCACCATTATTAAAAGGTTGGCTGGCCACATTTGGCTGTAAGGCGAGACCAGCATTGGTAATTTGTTCTTTTATAAAGCTTTGATGCAGATGTTTCCACCCTATATTTGATCCCTTTTAAACCTGACCTCACATTAATCTTGGTACTTGTTCACAGAATAGGTTGTTGCTTCACACTCCCTTAATCAGATTTGAACTAGGAGGAATGTCATTCTTTTTTAGTGTACCTTATACATGGAAGAATTTGCCAAAATCCCTAAACGTGGACACTCTACCACCTTTATGGCTGTTTAAATGCTTGATCTCTGATCTTGTTTTAATTGAGTGTAAATGCGTTTTACTACACCTGAGTATATTTATTACGCTGTATGTCTACTTTAAGCGATCATTTATTATTTTTATTGTTCTTTTGTTTTGTATGTTTTCATTTCTGTTTTAACTGGTATGCATGATGGTTCTTTGTTTGCTAGGTGATTGTTTTTAATGTCTTTGTTCATGCTTGGCATCATTAAAAATGAAGATCTTCCTAAATTGATTTCCCAAGTCTTAAATAAAGGTTTGAATGAATGAATGAATGAATGAACGAACGAATGAAATAAATGAGGAAAAACATTAATGCTCCTATGATCCCTATGTTTTTATTTCTTTTCACAGCTCACTGCTGATCAGAACTTGATCTTCATTGAGCCGTTCTGCAAAACAGCCGCCAAAACCAAGGAGTAAGTCCACATCCCCTAAGCATTTATTGTAATGCTGTCTCTTACATTAGAAATATGTAGAGGTGTCACTAGAGGTGTAACAATACATGGACCTGAATCGATAAAATACACACACACACACACACACACACACACACACACACACATACATACACACATACATACATACATATATATATATATATATACTCATAACTACTTGCCTGACTACTACTTTCCATCTGCCTGTTTTGTCATCTTTTGCCTATTTACATCTCTGTCTCTCCAGTCGATCTCTTTCTGGAGCCATCTGCAGCAGCATCTTCAGCACCATCATTGACCAGGCGCCCTTTGCTATTGACGATTTGATGAAGGAGTTGAAAGCAGCAAAGGCCTCAGACTCAGGACAGGCCTCTGAAGAGGATGATAAAGAAGACCAGCCAAAAGAGAAAATGAGCAAACCAGTTGGCAAGAAAGGGACATCAAAGCAGATGAACGGTACATGTCCAGAGAAAACAGCATGAACATTATTATCTTTTTTTGTTTTGTTTATTAGAACATAAAAAGGTGCTTTTTTTAAATGTCCAAAATAATGACACATAAAAATTCAAACTTACTCTTTGTGGGAATGCATGTCGCTATCCATGTTACACTGTGGTGACTCAGTGAGGTCACAGTTTGGTAGCCACAAGGCCATACATTCATAGTTTAGTTTACCCTCATTGATATAACAATAATAGGATGAGTCGAATATTACTTATCTGTGCACAAATTTCAGTTTTCAATGAGAGATGAACGTCTGTGTTGTTTTATTTTTATCAGGCAAAAAATTAAATGAAGAAAAGGATGATTCTGAGCTTCTTAACTTGGAAGACTTGGACACAGAAGTGTCATGTGACGATGACATTGGACCAGTCCTGCAGGTGAGGGCTTTCTCTTCATTTTTCAGACCTGCCAACCTGTGTGCATTTTGTGTACCAGGCACGCATTTTGACATCAAAGTACGCTGGTACGATTTGATGCTCTAAAAGTACGCATATCACTCGATCGCGCATTTCGCCGGTTTCAGTGTATTTGTCTATGCAAGATGTCACTCAAGTTGATACCCGCTGAATATAGGCGCGTAGGCGGAACGAAAAGATTTCGGCCAATCGGATTGCTGCATATCGGGGTGCCCCCCTAATAAAATGGTAGGGCAAACACTGAAGTAAATAGTGTCAAAGTCGCCTGTCGTCGATACATTGCAGGTGAGAATTGTACCAAGGTAAGCAAATTGCAGACAAATTTACATTCAACTGTGTTATGAAACCATGTGCCCTGCCTGAATAACTATAACGCACTTATGATAAAAGACTCTTTGTTTGATGAGTCTGCTGAATTTCTATAAGAAAAAAACAAGGCAATAAGAAGAGAGTAGTTCTAATAGGTGTCGTACTACACAAGAACATGATGAGGAATGCTAATGTAATGCACTTGTCTATGATCTATTATCTATTTCTGTATGAAATGGCATGAAAAGATTTTGCCATGTGATGTTTCAAAATTTTCTCGGGGGAGAACCCCCCGAATCCCACTTGAAATCTTTCTTTTTGTCACAACAGGACATATTACTGTATTTTTTTAAGCAGATGATCAATACTACCACCAGATTAATGAAATTGACCTTGATCTGCACCATAAAACAAATATTGGGTGTCTATGGACGTATGTGGGGCTTAGGCCTATAGATATGAATATGTAAACGTACGCTCGTTTCTTCTGTTTGCCACATATACATATTGACTTTTATGGTAAAAAAAAAAAAAGTGCCGCCGTGTCCACATACGTTCATGACCACGCACGAGTGTCTGGTAAGGTGGTATTCATAACCTTTCATTCATTCATCTGTCTGTTATGGTAAAAAAACTCACTGTGTTTATTTTTATGCATGACACCTCTTTTATACATATTGGCCGTGTTTCCCAGTTAGGAGCAATCTTAGGACTTAAGAGCGCAGTTAAGAACGTCTTTGGTAAAAAGGGTCGCTAAGATAGGAGTGTTTCCCAGATGCCTTCTTATTGCCCTTCTTACGATCGCTCTTTAAGACGCTCTTGACAGGAGCTGACCATTACCGTGATGCTGAAACTAAATCAGTTGATGTCATAAGTCACACACAGTGCTGCTACCTAATGTACTAATTCCCTGCTGCTGGTGTTTATGTGTGATCTAATAATTCTAATGAAAACCTAATTAGTGTTCTAACCCCGAAGGGGTAGAACCCTTCTAAGATTGTACCGGTTTATTAGTGTTCTAACCCCGAAGGGGTAGAACCCTTCTAAGATTGTACCGGTTTATTATTATTATTTTTTTTTGTTGTCTGCCGCTTGAGCTCAAATTCCCGTGAGCTGGAATGAGCCAGAAACCTGAAACTTGGCCCAATGATTGGAAATGATGTGCATCAACTTTTATTAAAATATGAGCCCAGTTGGCCACATGGTGGCGCTGTAATTAAGGCTTAAAAATGACTTTTTTGGGAGGCCACGTCCGAATGACTTGAAACTTGACACACAGGTCCAGCTCAATGTGCTCTACAAAAAAGCCTCAAGGACCATTAAGCTCCGCCTGACTAAATTTTTTGCTAATTTGCATAATTTGAAAAACAGTAACATGACATAAACTTTTACAATTTTAATTCAATCAACACCAAACTTGGTACACGGCTTTGGGGGATGACAAGACACATTTCTATTATAAATGAACCAGACTGGTCAAAAAACATGGCCGCCACGGACCAATGAATCTTTGCTGTGGGCGGAGCTTAGAATTGATTGGCCATAACTCCCACACCCTTTGACCTATCATCACCAAACTTGGTGGGTAGGTCCACAATGAGACTTGGAAGCTGCCTACCAAAGCATTTTGAGCTCAGCCCATAGGGGGCGCTATAAATGCCACACATCTGTATCTCAAAGACCATTGGATGGAATTTCACCAAATTTGGTATGCATGCTCTAGGGGTGGCTATTAACTAATATCTTGAGTGCCATGTTGATAGGTGAAAGTGGGCGTGGTCTATTCATCATCAACCGTCATAATTTGCGTTTTATTAATTTATGACCAGCTGGAAGGACCTAGGGACATGAAACGTGGTACATGGACTATAAATGACATCCAAATACTGCTCAAAAAATTTGGTCCCAATCGGCCTTATGGGGGCGCTATAACATAGAGTGTAAAGCTTGAAAGGCTCTGCCCGCCGCACCACAAGTGCTATTGACTTGAAACTTTACACACACATCCTTCTGATAGTCCTCTACAAAAAAGCCTCTTACACCAGGAATGTCGCCCTTACAGAATTTTTGCTAATTTTAATAATGTTAAAAACAGTAAAATGAATAAACTTTTGAAATATTTGTGCTATCAACACCAAACTTGGTATGAGGCATCGGGGGACCGAGACACTCATTTCTATTATAAATGAGCAAGATCGACAAAAACACGGCTGCCGCCACGCAAAGTGTCCTTGGAAAGGGCGGGCTTAGCGGAATCGCTGTAAAATGTTGCCGCCATAACTCCCACACCCAAAAAAATTTTGAGATCAGCCTATAGGGGCTATAAATGCCACACATCTGTATCTTAAAGACCCTTTGTTGGGGAATAATTTAGATGTGACTTGGAAAGAGTATGTTTTTATGGGATCTGTCAGGGACAGAGGGAGAACGTCTTGAACTACGGCAGATGAGGGTCATGGTGGGTGGTGAGGTCACGGTGGCTGGTTTGGGGCGGAACAGGTTAGAACCATGAGATTGCCGCTATGCGTTATATTTATTATTTTTTGTTGTCTGCCGCTTGAGCTCAAATTCCCGTGAGCTGGAATGAGCCAGAAACCTGAAACTTGGCCCAGTGATTGGAAATGATGTGCATCAACTTTTATTAAAATATAAGCCCAGTCAGCCACATGGTGGCGCTGTAATTAAGGCTTAAAAATGACTTTTTTGGGAGGCCACGCCCCTCACACCATAAGTCTGATTGACTTGAAATTTGACACACATGTCCAGCTCAATGTGCTCTACAAAAAAGCCTCAAGGACCATTAAGCTCCGCCTGACTAGATTTTTTGCTAATTTGCATAATTTGAAAAACAGTAAAGTGACATAAACTTCTACAATTTTGACTCCATCAACACCAAATTTGGTACATGGCTTTGGGGGATGACAAGACACATTTCTATTACAAATGAGCCAGATTGGTCCAAAAACATGGCCGCCACGGACCAATGAATCTTGGCTGTGGGCGGAGCTTAGAATTGATTGGCCATAACTCCCACACCCTTTGACCTATCATCACCAAACTTGGTGGGTAGGTCCACAATGAGACTTGGAAGCTGCCTACCAAAGCATTTTGAGCTCAGCCCATAGGGGGCGCTATAAATGCCACACATCTGTATCTCAAAGACCATTGGATGGAATTTCACCAAATTTGGTATGCATGCTCTAGGGGTGGCTATTAACTAATATCTTGAGTGCCATGTTGATAGGTGAAAGTGGGCGTGGTCTATTCATCATCAACCGTCATAATTTGCGTTTTATTAATTTATAAGCAGCTGGAAGGACCTAGGGACATGAAACGTGGTACATGGACTATAAATGACATCCAAATACTGCTCAAAAAATTTGGTCCCAATCGGCCTTATGGGGGCGCTATAACATAGAGTGTAAAGCTTGAAAGGCTCTGCCCACGCACCACAAGTGCTATTGACTTGAAACTTTACACACACATCCTTCTGATAGTCCTCTACAAAAAGCCTCTTGCACCATGAATGTCGCCCTTACAGAATTTTGCTAATTTTAATAATGTTAAAAACAGTAAAATGAATAAGCTTTTGAAATATTTGTGCTATCAACACCAAACTTGGTATGAGGCATCGGGGGACCGAGACACTCATTTCTATTATAAATGAGCAAGATCGGACAAAAAACACGGCTGCCGTCACGCAAAGTGTCCTTGGAAAGGGCGGGGCTTAGCGGATATCGGCTGTAAAATGTTAAGCGTTTTTCCGATCGTCACAAAACTGGGTAAATATCATCAGAAGGGGACCAAGAACACACCCAAAAAAAGATTTTGAGATCAGCCTATAGGGGGTGCTATAAATGCCACACATCTGTATCTCAAAGACCATTAGATGGGTAAAAAATTAGATGTGACTTGGAAAGAGTATGTATTAATGGGAGCTTTCAGGGACAGAGGGGAGAACGTCTTGAACTACGGCAGATGAGGGTCACGGTGGGTGGTGAGGGTCACGGTGGCTGGTTTGGGGCGAAACAGGTTAGAACCCGCAAATTGCCGCCATGCCTATATTTATTATTATTTTTGTTGTCTGCGCTTGAGCTCAAATTCCGTGAGCTGGAATGAGCCTGAAACCTGAAACTTGGCCCAATGATTGGAAATGATGTACATCAACTTTTATTAAAAGATGAGCCCAGTCGGCCACATGGTGGCGCTGTAATTAAGGCTTAAAAATGACTTTTTTGGGAGGCCACGCCCCTCACACCATAAGTCTGATTGACTTGAAATTTGACACACAGGTCCAGCTCAATGTGCTCTACAAAAAAGCCTCAAGGACCATTAAGCTCCGCCTGACTAGATTTTTTGCTAATTTGCATAATTTGAAAAACAGTAAAGTGACATAAACTTTTACAATTTTGACTCCATCAACACCAAATTTAGTACACGGCTTTGGGGGATGACAAGACACATTTCTATTACAATAAATGAGCTGATTATTAAAACATGGCCGCCATGGACCAATGAATCTTGGCTGTGGGCGGAGCTTAGAATTGATTGGCCATAACTCCCACACCCTTTGACCTATCATCACCAAACTTGGTGGGTAGGTCCACAATGAGACTTGGAAGCTGCCTACCAAAGCATTTTGAGCTCAGCCTATAGGGGGCGCTATAAATGCCACACATCTGTATCTCAAAGACCATTGGATGGAATTTCACCAAATTTGGTATGCATGCTCTCGGGGTGGCTATTAACTAATATCTTGAGTGCCATGTTGATAGGTGAAAGTGGGCGTGGCCTATTCGTCATTAACCGTCATAATTTGCGTTTTATTAATTTATGACCAGCTGGAAGGACCTAGGGACATGAAACGTGGTACATGGACTATAAAGGACATCCCAATACTGCTCAAAAAATTTGGTCCCAATCGGCCTTATGGGGGCGCTATAACATAGAGTGTAAAGCTTGAAAGGCTCTGTCCGCCGCACCACAAGTGCTATTGACTTGAAATTTTACACACACATCCTCCTGATAGTCCTCTACAAAAAAGCCTCTTGCACCATGAATGCCGCCCTTACAGATTTTTTGCTAATTTTAATAATGTTAAAAACAGTAAAATGATTAAGCTTTTGAAATATTTGTGCTATCAACACCAAACTTGGTATGAGGCATCGGGGGACCGAGACACTCATTTCTATTACAAATGAGCAAGATCGGACGAAAAACACGGCTGCCGTCAAGGAAAGTGTCCTTGGAAAGGGCGGGGCTTAGCGAATATCGGCTGTAAAATGTTAACCGTTTTTCCCATCGTCACAAAACTGGGTAAATATCATCAGAAGGGGACCAAGAACACAACCAAAAAAAGATTTTGAGATTGGCACATAGGGGGCGCCACCGCCATTCCCAGATATTCCCGTTTTTTTTCCCAAACCGTTTTCCCATTGAAAATGAATTACGGAATCTTCAAAAATCACAAAATTTCAAACGGTAACTACCGATTCATACTTTCAGCTCGAAATTCAGCATTTTCTGAAACTTGGTTATAATGGAAGTCAATGAGAAACTCCTTCAAACTCACTCATCTTCACCCACACTTCACAAACTCATACATTCACGTAGAAACTCCATTCCAACTCTGAAATGTTGACATTGCCATCGACTTTCAGTGACTGATTCATATTTTCCATATCTCTTTTAGTTTCTCTACACCAGCTGTTTAAAAATCATGAAATTTTCAGCCCTTCTCAGAATTTATAATGGGTGTGTATTGCGTGGAATGTTGAGAGTTAGAGTGGCTGATGTCATCGCTAGAGTGCACAGCACCTCTGAAATCATCAAGAAATTTTCTCTTAAACTCGCTGGTGCAGCCACATCGTTCACTCTACATACACAAATTGTACACCAAATTGTAGGAAAAGCCGTTCCGGTCGCAGAGGTGCGACCGCTGAAGAAAATGGATTTAGGGTTTTGGCTGCAGGTGGTCTAAAAGGACAACAAGTCCAACCAACTGCCCCATTCACTCCCATGTTAAGTGAGAGCCCAAATTTCTGGAAGAAAGCAGACCATTCCACTTATGTCCATCATGGCTCTGGCCTCATTTTTCACACCACAGAAATGAAATTTACACCTTTGTGATCCGCATCCTGTCCTCTCGCTCACGGTGTGCTTTTTGTCGCTGTAGCACTTACGGTTTTTCATTTAACAGTTGGAGTTTGAGAGGAACTTTTGGCTCAGTTTCTGCCTTTTCTTGGTGTATTTAAATTTGACTGTGCCATAGCCAACCGGTGATTGGCTGAATCAACTCCAGCCGTTCGGCCAATCGTCTGTGTGTCACAGCACAGTCAAATTTGAATATTTCAGCAACCTGACTTCTTTGCAGTTAAAGTCTCATCATACAGAGGTAATTACATATGTGTCAGTCTGCCTGTCTGGGTCTGTCTGTCTCTGTCTTTCTGTGTCCATCTTGGACATTTTAGACTGCAGTCTTTTTTTACCTGTTAAGTTAAGCTGTTTTTCCCTATCTGTAAGTGGACATACACACAGACAGACAAACAGACTCACACATACACAAACACGCGACAGCACGTGAACATACACACATTCAGGCATGCACACACACACAGACACACAGTGATACATTTACTGCTATTAATAATTAGCATATTGGTATGGGGATACTAGTTGGCAGCGAGCATCAGGCACACTCAAAATTTCATGTGAAATTTTCTACTTCATTCATTCACTCATTCATTCATTCTTGAAAATGAAAATTTCATTCATGAAAATTTCAAATGCTCTGCAGAGATCAGATGAAGGCCACAGGATTTGTTTAAAGCCAATTTCCCAATTGCGTAACTTATATCATCAGGCCTTATGACCACATTATCATGAGATACATCGCCAACAGTAAAAACATCACTTTTAACACAGTTAAAAAGCTCCATGTAATGTCTTCTCCATAATTCCATAATATGTACACTGCCACTTACCCCCTCCATACTGGAGGACAAAGGTATTTTACTATGATTCATAATCTTGACTTCATTCCAAAAATCATTAACATCATTTTGTTGCATCTTCCTAGCCAATGCATTTGCTCTCAGATGGAGCCTCTATGTGAAAGTATACCACAAATGTTATTAGCATATAGGCTAGCTGAAAACCCGATTTCAAGAAATGTGTGACTTGGAAAGACTATGTATTGCTTGGAGCTTTCAGGGACAGAGTGGGGAACGTCTTGCACTACGGCAGATGAGGGTCACGGTGGCTGGTTTGGGGCGGAACAGGTTAGAACCCGCAGATTGCCGCTCGCGGCTATATTTACTAATTATTTTTCTTATTATTATTTTTCTTCTGCCAGATTTCGGTGCGTAACTTGTGCGACAGCTGTGAGTGCACACAGGGTCTTCATAAAACATATAGATTCAAGATTCAATATGCACAGTAAGGACACGCGTTTCCCTGCAGAATGAAATTCATTCTTTTCTGTCATCAATTAATGCCAAACAATATAAATCTGAAGTATGAAATAGATCAAAATATATACGGTGCGCACTGTTTTAACGTCTCCTTGCTTAGTGTAATATTAATGTGCCTGCAGCGGCTGGAGCTGTGAGCGTTTGGTCGCTAAGAAGACTATTAAGAGTGGGTCAGCTCGATCTTACAACTCCTTCTTAGCGAAAGACAGAGATGGGGACTCGAGTCATTGTGACTTGGACTCGAGTCGACTCGAGTCGCTGTTTTGATGACTTGTGACTTGACTTGACAAAAAATAAAAGACTTGAGACTTGACTTGGAAGTTAAAGACTCGGGACTTGACTTGAGACACGATGACTTGAATGACTTGAGTGTTATTCACATCATGTTTTCAGTTTGAATATAAAATTAAAGCTGCAAAGTAGCGATGGGCGGGACCTCGGACCCTCGCTATCGTCCTCCAGCTCACGTAGACGGTGCGAATTAGCCTATTCGTAGGAGTCGAAATGTTGATAAAACAAGCAACGTCAATAGAATGCAAGGTCATTTTTGGCAATAAGCCCATGACTTGGGAGTAGAACTTTGATGGCTTCTGAAAACCAAATCAATCAATCAGTCTGAGTCTGATCAGACTGATTGATAATCAGTCAATCAATCAATCAATCAATCTCACAAATCACAATTTGCCTCACAGGGCTTTACAGCATACAACATCCCTCTGTCCTCCGAGGACCCAATGTACAGAGAGAGATGCAGGACAGACGATAATGACAGTAGCGTACAACAACATTAATGAAAGTAATAATATTATAATTATAATTCTGGCAATTGTGATACAATATGTTGAATTAACATCTGATAGTATACATATATGACAATAATTATATGAGTATAATAACAGTAGAAGTATGACACACACAGACAGACAGACATAGACGGCCGAGTTAGTGACATGCAGAGAGGGAGGGAGGGAGAGAGAGAAGGGGGGGGGGGCAGGGAGTGGAGTGTGTGTGTGTGTCTGTCTGTCTGTGTGTGCCATACTTCTACCATTGTTATACACATATGATTATTGTCACATATGTATACTATCAGATATTAATATATACTTCCCACATGTTGTACCACAATAGCCAGAATCATAAGTCAAACTCAATTTTAAAAACTGTAAAGGGTTCTTATGAAGGTGGTGTGAGCTTATATTTTGAAAGTTGTAGACATAAGCCATGTGACCTAATGAAACTTTGACATGTGTGATGATCAAACAACACATCCATATTCATTTGAAATCATGTGACCTAGTGAAAGCTTGAGTGATGTGTACTGGCTGTTGTGAGGATCTAAGTGCAGCAAACAGACACAAATATATACTAGTTAATGTCAGTGGAGAAACTGAGCAGGACTACAAGTATTCCAATTCTTAATGAGGTAAAAGAGTTTCACCAGGACATCTTGTATTTACAGGTTTTTGGTATCAGGCATTTCTTTCAAAGTTTTAGGAATGAGGACCATGAGCTGGACAGTTTGGTAAACGTTATACTGTCATGTCTGTGTGACCACACACATACACACACACTTCACTCTGACACACAAACTGTCAGAGTGAGACAGCTGCTTAGTGAGACCGGGGGGGGGGGGGGGGGGGTCAACACGGAGCAGACTCCGCGAGGAATGTCCATAGTCATTCGGGCTTTCATAGTCGAGCGCACTTCTACGTTGTAGTTTCCTGTAAAAATGTCCTTGAAAAATCCCCGCGGTGTGAAAAATACATGCCGAGCAGTCACTGGTGTGCGGAGCGAAGACTGCGCGGTCGTAAAATCTGAGCTTTGCGCGCACAGGGCTTGCGGACATCCGCTTTGAGTCCGCGCGGACCTCCGCAGAGTCCGTTCCGCATATGTTCCGCCCGAGTATGTTCAGGCCTTAACGCCCATGTCGCGGAGCGGCGAACAAACCAAACAACACAATGTCAGGAGAAATTGAAATGATATGCCGTCTATGTAAAGTCAGCTTGCTAATTAAGGAGCATCCCCGTATGTTGTATGTCTATGGACTCAAAAATGTGACCTTAATCACAAGTTTACAGTGTGTTGGCCCTCATCTTTTCTTACAGAGATCATCATGAGGATTTGTGTCCTGCACCTTCTAACGCTTCTAAAATCCAAACCGTTCCACTTATGACAAAGTCCTTCACAAGTAATGTTCACCAGGGGTAGAGCTGTAATTTGTGCAAGTTTGAAGCAGTTATTATAAACTCGTGTAGGAGCAAATATTTTTTGAGAGACAGAATTTGTGAAAAACGTCATCTTACATTCAAAGAAGAACAGCGCACTTCCTGTTGGAGTTAGGTCAGGGGTTGCAGCGCGACATTTGTAGGTCTTTATGAGACGAATGAGACAGTTTTTTGGTTTGGTCTTTCTAAGTAGTTCCTACCCGTCGCACTGGGCCCAAAAAATCGTCAGGAGGTTTTGGAAGATATCACCTGTAAGACGCCATTAAATCCAAACCATTCGAGTAATGAAAAAGTTATACAGAATAATTGATAAGGACACGTTGAACGGTAATGTGTGCGAGTTTGAAGCCGATACGATAAACGGTGTAGGACTAGTTGATTTTTTTAAGGAATTTCTTTTTTTGAGGAAAACTCTTACTTTGAAAGGGACATAGCTCACTTCCTGTTGGATTTAGGTCATGGGTGTGAGCGCGTCATTTGTAGGTCTTGATGAAACGAACACGGCTGTTTTGGTTTGATCTTCCAACGATGTTCCTACTGACTGCAGCGGCCATTTTAGTGTGCCTAGACTGCTAGGTGGCGAGTTTTGGAGCATGTTTAGGGGGTCAAATTCCAGTTTAAAGAGACGGCGGGAGAAAGAAAGAAAGAATAACTAAAGCTGCAAGCAGCGTTTGGCGGGACCTTGGTGCGCCCGTTTCGGCCCCCAGCTTATGTCGTCACTGTGAATTATTTAGAAATATCAAACATATTGCCACAAACATCAGAAAATCCTTACAGAGCTGAACGTTTTGATGTTTGAATGCTTTCTGTAGCTGTAGGTATGTAGAAGTGATGTCATAGTATGCAAATTAGATGAGTAAATTTATTCCTATCAGACTCCTCTTCCTTTATTTTGAGGAAGAGACAACAAAAATGGCACAAAACAAAAGAAATCCACTGTGTAAATATGTTCAAAATGCTTTTTTACTGATATTAATGAAATCCAATATGGCTGCCTACTAGTGATGCCACAATATGCAAATTAGATAAGTTAATTTACTCCCATCACATTCCCGTCCCTTTTTGTTTTGAGGATAAGATGACAAAAACAATACAAAAGAAAAGAAATCTACTACTATGTTGTTTTACTGAGATTTATGAAATCCAATGTGGCCGCTGCCCAATGACGCCACAATATGCAAATTAGATGAGTTAATTTACTCCCATGACAAACTTTGGGTCATGATGAATATTTTTGTCATTTACAGTATGCCTTTATCTCTCACCACTTTCAAGCCATAGTCTTTTGAAATGTTGAAATGAAAATGAAATATTTTCCTCAATAAACTCAGGCACCTAAAGGGTTAAAATGGAGACTGTGCCCCTGTCATATCTGCATGTAAGATGTAGACACGTACACACATCATGTTTCTGTGAGTTTGTGTGTGACAGCGGTTGCCATGGTAATTAAGTAGGCGCACCTGGCAGAAGAGCAGAGACAGACAGCGACAGAACACAGAGAAGAGACCTGTTTTAGTGGAGATTTAACTCCTCGAACAAGTTCTTCCCATTCCCACACTGTTGATAAAGTTATACAGAAGATCTGTTTGGCAGCAATTGAGGTGGCATGTGTGTGTCTTTTAAAGCCGATACAATAAACGGTGTAGAAGGACATGTTATTTTAAGAGCATGTTTGAGGCGAAATCTTGTTTCGAAAGGGCAAATAGCTCACTTCCTTTTGGAATTAGGTCATGGGTGTCAGCGCGTGATTTGTACGTCGAACACGGCAGTTTTGGTTTGATATTTCTACGACATTCCTACGGGCCACTGTGGCCAGTTTAGTGCGCCTAGGTGGCGCTAGAGAGCCCAGTTTGGCACTGTAGGGGTTAATAATGTGTATTTGCTGTTTCAAATGAAGTTTCTGCTGCTGTAATCTGTCCTTTAAAGATTGTGAGAAACACAGACACACAGAGCTGTGTGGCTGTGTCTGTGTGTGCAGCCGTTGTCATGGCGATTAATGACTTGCCTGCATGTGAGGGGCACACACAGAGCTCATGAGAGAGCAGATCAGCAAAGGCTGTTTAATATGGGTTTTAAACTCCTCAAACAAGTTCTTCCTATACCCAAACCATTGGTCCAATCAAGAAAATAAAGTGATTGTGAGAGACAGCCACTTCTCGTGAACGCACGTGTTGTGTTTTATATCCCTAGAGTCAAAAATGTGGTCAGAGGAGCGAGTTTAAAATGTGTTGCACCCCAGCTGTTTCCAGAAATTTCTCCTCTGAGTTTACATGGGAGTGAATGAGAAAGAAATCGGCGCTCCCTTCACTTTGGAGCCACTCAGCAAAAATGTGTACGTGTGAGAGATTCCATGTCAAAATATCTGTGAGCAGGACAAATTTCAAAGATGGTCAGGCCATTTTGTGACATGTCACCTTATGAAGCCCATAAAATCCAAACCGTTCGAGTAATGAAAAAGTTATACAGAAGATCTGATTAGCACAAGTTGATCTGTCATCCCTGCAAGTTTGAAGCCGATACGATAAATGGTGTAGGAGGAGATGTTTTTTTAAGAAGAGCAGTTTTGAGGCAAAATCTTACTTTGAAAGGGCAAATAGCTCACTTCCTGTTGGATTTAGGTCAGGGGTGTCAGCGCGTGATTTGTAGGTCTTGATGAGACGAACACGGCAGTTTTGGTTTCATGTTTCTACGACGTTCCTACGGGCCGTAGCAGCCATTTTTGTGTGCCTAGGTGGTGCTAGAGAGCCCATTTTGGCACTTTAGGGGTTATTTTCATGATTTTCTATAATAAACGCTACAAAAACAATAGGGTCCAAAAACAATAGGGTCCTCGCCCTTCAGCCGAGGTTAATTTATTTGCTAACATTAACCCCAGAAAACATGAGCGAACATTCAGACCGGTTCATCACAAGACCGGCTGTACGTTTTATGAACGAGCAACACAGGGTTAAATGAGCTAAATTGGTGATTTTGGCCGCTGCCTTGGTTAGTGTGTGTGTGTGTGTGTGTGTGTGTGTGTGTGTGCGCGCGCGCGCGCATGGGGGTCGTCCCTGCAAAGTAAACATTGCAGCGATGAAGTTAATGTTTACTGACAGTTACTTATATCTTGTCTTTTCACTTTATTAAGATCAGATTCTGCAGGTAAAATTACAATAATAAGGTGACTTGACTTGGACTTGACTTGACCTATTACAGGACTTGACTTGACATAACCTGTGACGTGACTTGACTTGACTTGCCCAAGAAAAAATGACTTGGTTATACTTGATTATAAGTCACATTCCCTGCATCCACATGATCTAGAATAGATTATCAGTGTGTTTTCTGGCCAGATTCCCTTGCGGTTTGTAGTGCAAGAATCACTGATAGTGATACCAATGCGACAATTTTTATTATTAAAAGAGGTGAATTTTGTTTTGTAGTGGGTCATGATTATGAGTTGAATAATCTCAATGGGATAGTTTGGATATTTTGAAGTGGTGTTGTATGGTGTTGCAATGTACTGCTGTGGAGGGGTCAGCAACAAAACGTATTTTATTGATTTAAAAAACCCTTAACAAAAAATGTATATCGATTTAAGGGCACACTGTATTGAGAGTATTTTTAATACTTAACCTTTATGTCAAACAGCGATTTTAGTTGGGACTGAAGCCGTTACATTGCTCTTTTCAAAGTCGGATTCCAATGATTTAAAAACTATAATTCAGTTATCACTAAACACGGGAGCTGCTGGTCTACTGCTGCCTGTATCAGTTGTATCAGTGTTTTTTTTGTGTTACTATGTGACTTTCACCAAAGTCATTAAATAACACTAACGATCTGATCAAGCAAATGGTAGACAAGCAGCTGCTGTGCCAAAATTACTCTTTTTGTCAATGGAGTCTGGTGGCTTTGATGAAAGCAGAGTCAGTTCAATTCAGTTTTATTTATAAAGCCCAACATCACAAATCACAACTTGCCTCAGAGGGCTTTACAGCATACGCCATCGCTCTGTCCTTGGACCCTCACACTTACTCTGTTATAGATGTTTTTAGGTGGCTGAAATACATTTTGTTGCTGACCCCTCCACAGCAGTACATTGTTTAGCTTCCATGTCGGACACCAGCCTGCTTCTCCAAACTGAGGGCATAACAACTGACATCCACTGTATGTAATATACTGACTATGGATAAGTACTTCTTACAACCCCACTTTAAAAATCAGAACTCCCATTAAATAACAGTAATGATGACCAATGATGACCAATTACAGTATGAAAATGAACATTAACCAATGCTGAAGATGTGATTTCACTAAAATATGCTATATACCTGGATATTCCTGTCTGAGCCTCTGTGAACAGACTCAGCCCATGAACTCTGTCTCTGTTAGAGGTGTGGATGTTGATGCATTTCCCTCCTCCATCACTGCTATTCTAGTAGTCAGAGTTGGACGTACTTTCCACGCTGACCATCCATGGACAGCAGTCAGGCAGACGTACACCCCGTTCTGTTCATTGTACAACTCAAAAGTAGTGGAGAAGTTAAGAGAACATGTGTTGTTTACACAGACAGTTAATGGATACAGCATAAAGGCGAGAAACGAATCCCTTTTTTGGTATTGAGAGATTCTAGGAGTGATCTTCAAAATGAAAACGTGGTACTGAGAGTATCAACATTTTGGTATATATCCACCCACCCCTGTGCTGCACATTTTCTGAGGCTTATTATAGTTTGTAGATTTAGATTGCCTCCATCCAGAGTTACATTGGCAGTATAAACACAATGTTGGTAAGACTTGAAAGATGTTTAGAAAGGAACATTTTGTTGCCTTCTTTTGTTATGGTAAGTAACACAATGCTGTGGCTGAACATACCATCAGATAAAACTAGCCCCTCCTCTCAGTAACACATCTATTAAAAACATCAAGCTGACAAAATGTTCATTCTAAAGGCTGAATGTAATCTGCAAACTGATCATTTGAACAGACTGAATATTGCTGCTCGAAGGGAAGAAAATCAGTGTGTATGTTGCAGCAATGCAAAGTGTTCTATTTAAACTTGCACTGATTAATCGGCAGTGCTTGGGACGATTTTCATGTGATCAGCCATGACCTGCGACTGGCCGGTCAGTCTAAAATATGCCGATTTAAAACGCCGGTCAGATTCCCGCCGTGCCGCATGATTGACATTGTGTAACATCAGCAACGCACATGTGCAGCTCACGGCTTGTGAGGAAGTGGAACATGGGAGGCTTCTCACCTTAATCATTCACCCACACACATCAAAAGAGAGATGGAGAAATTTCCACAGGAGATTTTTTTATTTTTTTATTTTTTCAAGAAATAACCCACAAATGCTATACACCAAGAATTATTATTTTATTTCTGTGTTTTTATTTATGTATGCCTTTTTTATTTAATTATTTTAATACTCTCCCTGAAGTATATTTGAGCAAAAAGGAAAATGTTTCTTAACCTGTGTCACTGTTTTTGTTTGTTTGAGATGATTATTGAAAAGCTGGTTGTATCTTGGTTGAAATGCTCTAATAAAGGAAAGATAGAAAATATTGCAATATCTTGTGTGCTATAATGTGGTTTGAAAAAAATCGGAATGGCCTGTCCAAACACTATGCAAATCGGAAATTGGGATCGGCCCAAAAAATTGTAATTGGTGCAAGTCTAGATCTATCTATAAAATGGGCAAAAGCTTTGAGGGAACTGCCTGAAAGTGAGCAGCTGAATAAGAATTGATTACTATGTCATTTGTTTTCTGGTTCAGACTTCTGTTCTGTATTGAATCAGTTTCCTACTGAAGAACTTCATATTCAAATAATCTGAACAATTAAATTTGATTTTTTAGTCATCAGGTTGACAGATGATGGACATTTTAAATGGTGACAAATTGTGAGTTTGGTTTTAAATGAGGGTTTTGTTTGTTTTGCAGTTTGACTATGCAGCCCTGGTAGACAAGCTGTTTGAGTTAGCCAGTCGGAGCAGCACACCCAGCCACAACAGAAAGAGACTCTACAAAATCATCAAAGTGTGAGTCGATGCTCAAAAACTATATAGTGTGTGTGTGCGTGCGTGCGTGTGCGCATGTTGCTGAGAGAATAATAAGTGATAATGATAATTAATGAAAGAATACAGCCACAAGGCTCGGGCGGTATCACTGTATTAAGGTATACCAGGGTATTAAGAAATCCTGATGGTATGTTTTTCAATACTGTCAAAAACAGGCACTCTCTACTGGTGGAATAGGCAGCTGCGCTGACAGACACAGTGACTCAGATTTGTGGGGGTGGGAATAACATTACAGGAGTGTAAACAGCAGGTCAGCAACAGCAGAGAGAGCAGGAAAAAAACATATTTCACATCTAACAAGGTAGGTCATATACTGTATACCTTGGTGAAATTTCAGATATGACAAAATTTTTTACTGCCCAAGCCCATCCAATATTGAAAAGCAATGAAAACAGCATTGTAAAACTTGGCATACTTGGTATTTCCTGTGTGTATTTTTTGCAGTGCTCATTTGGGCAAAAACTAATTAAGACAAGCAAAAGTGTCGGATATAATTTACCTTTGTGAGCTATATTTTTGCCTTGTTAAATTAAAGAAGAGTTTTGGTTTTGGTACAGCTTGGGTCTTAGTTTTGCAGCTTTTCTGTTGGGTACCTTGACATTCTCACTTTGCTGTTCCCAGCAGTCTTTTTGACTTATTTGAGTAGAAAAAACGTAATAACTATGGCTCTTTTCTTAACAAGTGTCCCAGTGAAAGGGGATTTATGGTTGTGCGGAGACCCTACGCACGTTGCCTATGCCGTTGTGAGCATCTTTACTTCTGCGGTGGTGTGTTTGTGTCACTCTGCAGTTACACCTCCAAAACACTAGTTGGCGGCAGAGGTTTCTGTTAAGTGCTGTTAAGTTTAGTTGATTCAAACACACCCAAAACACACATTAAATATGGCTTAATAGAGACAGTTTGAAAAACAATTACACCAACTGGCTTCACTATAACTCGCAGCATTCACAGACAAACACTTGTGTTAATCCGGACACATTTTCCCCCCAAATACAACATGCTGATGTTATTAGCACACGCCTATGGCATTTTACATTATAGAAATTGGCCTAGCAACTAGCGATCTTTTCCTCTTCTCATATAAAATCAGGGACAACAGCAGCATTTAACAAAGGTAACGGCACACAGTTTGGCTCCATAACAACTCAAAAGGTTCACTGGCAAAACAACTGTCCTGCACAAAACACATTTTTTTAAACAAATACAACATGCTAACGTTATTAACACAAGCCTATGGCAGTTTACATTGTATTGATTAGCCTAGCGGCCAGAGATCTTACCCTCTTCTCATATGAAACCTGGATAAATCCCAAAGTATAAATCCCTGAAGGATAAATCACACACAAGACTTAGAATGCTATTTTAGTTTAGGCCTTACTGCCGTCACAATTTTATGTTTCTTATCTGTGAACTAAAAGTAAATACAAGCTCCGTTTCTTCTGAGGGAAAGGGTGTCAGTATACAGCGACAGACAGGAGGTCTGCGTCACTGTGATCATAGTTACAAATCTGGGGAGGTGCACGTTAGGCTATAACATAGGTAACCTATGTGTCGATTCAACGCAGAACTATAAATTACATGTCAGTCATGGTAAATGGTCTAGTCATCCGACCACTCAAAGCACTTTTTACACTACGAGTCCCATTCACACACACATTCGTACACTGGTGGCCTACACTGGCTGCGTTCCGCCTGCGCTGACAGTAGACCTGGTTTCAGCTGGCGAGCTTTTAGCGCACCTTCGGCGAAGCCTTTTGGCACGAAACTGTAACTGCGCCAAGCTGGATCTGTCGACACCTCCCCCTGCTGCGCGGCCACACCCATCTCAGCACACCTCGGTCTGCCAAACTACCAAACTGAGCTTGCCTCGGGTTGTGTTTGCAAGAGAGTCTATCATCAGTTGCCCTCCCTTTAGTGGTTTGGGGCTACGGAGCAAGGGTCTGGGCCTCTGGGCTGTTCCAGGCCCAGCCGGAAAGAGATGTGAGCTGTTCAGCAGCTGGAGCAAGAGAGGGATCTGTTGGAAGGGAACAGACCTTCTACAGGCCTGTGACATCACAGAGTCACATGTCAGTGTAAAAGTCCTGTCCAATCAAGTTGTGAGACTTCTGTCTCACTGAGGTGTGAGGTGAGACCTTCTGGAGATGCGTGTCAAATAGCTGTCTTTGTTTGGAGAGCAAAGAGCATGCAGAGAAGGAAGCCTTTAAATCTCCAGTTTAGATTTTACCAAATGACAAATAATCATATGTGGTCCCGTGAATCCCAACAGCACTGTAATATTAAGTCCCTCTATTGCCAAAAATGACCTTGCGTACTCTTGACATTGCTTGTTTTCTCAACATTTCGAGATTCTCTAGCTGGCTTGACTTCATCCTTAAACAGCTCTGTTGGTCATGTGGTATTGTTGTTGGCGACAGAGACCCGGGTATGCTCCCCGGCCAAGGCAAAGTTTTCAAGAAATGTATTGTACTATTCAGTGCTTCAAGCGAGCATTCCAGTGTAGTCTAAGCTATGCAGCGTTCGCAGTCACATTCACACCCGCAATTTCTGAAGAAATTGCATTTTCTAGTTACTGATAATACTGTTGCTACTGTTGTGATTATGACTGTTAAATACATATTGTAACATACTGTTATATTAAGTCCCTCTATGGCCAAAAATGACCTCTAGCACTCTGGACATTGCTTGTTTTATCGACATTTCTACTCTTACGAATAATTCGCACTGTCTGCGTGAGCTGGAGGCCGAAACGGCGAGAGCCCGAGGTCCGACCGAACGCTGCTCACAGCTTTAATTTTCTTTTGTTTTTCAACAAAGAGAAAGAAATTGAAAATAATGCACATAAGAAGAATACATAATAGACCTTTTCAAAGCAGACACTTTGACATGTCATAGTAGGAAAGCACAGTTGTATTTGATAGCATTAATGATAGCTGCATTCCCTGTAGGGGAGGTCCTGGTATTTTGCATGCTGGCTCACTGGGGCAGCTTGCTGGCACACTCAATGTAACTGAGCCTGTGTTCATGTTTTTAGTTTCACCTGTGCTTTTCTTGCTATGTTCTCCTAAGCTACCAGTACACTGCTTCTATCTCATCTTTCTCCCATACAGGAAAGTTGATGCTATGTTATTTATTACATTTCAGTCTGTGATCTGCAGGCTGTACTTTGGTCCATGTCCATTGTTCTCTCTTCTCTCTCATATCAGATATCAGGACTTGAACACAGTGATGATAACACTGTCAAAAAATGTAGATAATGGCTTCAGACTCACCAAAGTAATGACTCAAGTCTTGGAACACAGTGATATGGATACAACAAAATCCCACATGGAGAGAAATACAGCAGTCAGACAATCAGACAGGTTGCAAACCAGCAAGCAGTTTCTCCAGATTATCTGACTGTTTGTGAGTTAGTTTTTAACCTGTGGTATAATGGATGTTTGGGTTGACAGATTGACCAGTTGTAGAACAGTTACCCAAAGTTTCAGTTTCACATTTGTATGTGTGCATTATTTCATACCCATTATTTTCTAACAAGAGAAAGCCCAGCTGCACCCCCAGCTCAAATGCTTCAACTTAAAAATCAAATGCAGTCATTAGGTGTCTTTTGCAGCAGTGAAGTGTTTGAGTCAGTGCTATTCCATGAGGATTTTTGTTGATATAGTTTTATAGGGCAAGAAGAAATCTGCAATGTTATAGCTGTCAGAGATTAAAAAGAATGACCACAGCACCTGGTTTGTGTTCTTGCTGCCCTTTAACTCTTAGAGCTCTGCTGCCCAGTACTCAGTATTTAGTAAGCGCAGTGTTGTGGATGGCCGTTTAACCCTTTCAGCTGCTGTGCTGGTTCTCCCCATCAATTATTAGGGCCCAAGCACCAAGCGGTGCGAGGACCCTATTGAAATGCAAGGAATTCTTCTTCTTCTGATTCTTTTGATTCTGATTCTGACAAATGAATTGCCTTTTTGGGGGGCTTAACATACTCAAAAACTCATGAAACTTTGCAGATGTATCAGAACTGGTGAAAAATTTGATATTTTAAGGGTCTCATGCTTGGCTTTCAAAAAATCACTCAGTAGCGCCACCTACAAAATTTCAACGAAACAGTCCCCGAAGCTGGTTTAACTCAGGAGTATGACACTTGGTAGGCATGTCTAACACTCCAAAAAGTACAAAAAAAGCCTCTTGGAGGCATGCTCTAAACCCACAAGGAAGTTGGCCATTTTGAAATTACTGTGCAATTGTGGTGCATTTTTGCCCATTTCCAGGGGGCCTAAATTAAAGAACTAGTCCAAGAGATTTCATCTGATCGACTTCACCCCAAGATGTTGAAGAAGGAAAGTTATTTGAATTTTGAGTTTTCGTCAGTCCGTGTGACCGTGGGATGGCGTCAAACTTACAGGACTTGACACGAATCAGCAAGTAGTTTATAACTCTGGCTTACATTAACCAATCTTCCCCAGACTTCACAGGATTGATGACAGTCCTGCCCTGAATACATCTACATATTAATAATTAGTGATAGATATAGTGCCACCTACTGACAACAGGAAATGTTATGTTTTAGACTTTGATGAATATCTCCTACAAAGTTGACCACATCCACCTCAAACTTGGTCAAAAAAGCCATAAGACCTTGATGATGCTTTATTGTGGAAACTGTGAGTTTTCGTCAGAGGGCGTGGCCATGGCCTGGCGGTGAATTTTGATGTTTTGCCATGATGATAAACGTTGCTGTGACTTCACTCCACTTGGGCATATCTTTCCAAAAACTTCACACATATGATGACAGTCCAGCCCTGAAAACATCTACAGAGGAATTTTGAATCACCGTAATAGCACCACCTACTGGCAACAGAAAGTCACTTAGTTCATTCTTTGATGTCCGTCTTCTAGCACCTCAAAACTGCTGATAAAAGTCCTAAGACCTTGATGATACTTAAAAATGAAGCTCCTGAGTTTTCATCAAACGCTGTCACTGTGGCACCGCCTCATTCGCCATAAAACACAAAGTTGTTTTTAAGGGGCAATGGATGCTTGAAAACTCACCAAACGTGTCACACACATAAGAGTTCCCAATTTCTGTTGTCTGATGTGATTTTTGTGCTTTGATGTGCCAAGATGGCTCAACAGCGTCCCCTAGAAAATTTCAATGAAGCAGCCCCCAAAGCTGATTTGACCTGCATGTATGAAACTTGGTAGGCATCTGTAACACTCTAAGACGTACAAAAAGCCTCTAGGAGCCATGCTCCAAACCCAACAGGAAGTCCGCCATTTTGAATTTACTTGTGCCACTTTTGTGCATTTTTGCCCATTTCTAGGGCTTGTAAATTAATGAACTTGACCTAGAGATTTCATCCAATCGACTTAAGACCTTGGTCTGTCCCACCCCAAGACCTTGAAGAAGAAAAGTTATTCGAAGCTTGAGTTTTCGTCAAACCGTGTCACCGTGGCAAGGCGTTTTAACTGCAATGTGTCGCCATAAACGGGAAGTGGTTTGTAACTCCAGCATACGTGGTCCAATCTTCCCCGAACTTCACAGGATTGATGACAGTCCCATCCCTAATCCTAACCCTATGTCAATCTTTAGTGAAGAACACAGCGCCACCTAGCGACGACAGGAAATTCATCTTTTCAGACACGAATTGCTTGATTTACCTGAAATTTACATGCTGTGGTCTATATTTCATGTATAGGAACATAACATATTCTTAGTGCCTTCTCCAACTCCCTTTAGTGGGAAGAGGAAGTGGTACAAAATGTAAAATAGTCATTCCAGGAGCGAATGAGGGACTTTGACATGAACTGACGCATCAGCCGGCATCCTGCCAGCACCCCCGAGTTGCACAGAGGTGTGAGGGCCCGTTCATTGTGGCTTGCAGGTGTGTTTTAATTAGTGTTTTAAAAATTGCAGTGGAAGTGGATTCTTTAATATGTAGCGGGAGGCTGTTCCATAAGTAAGGTGCACGGTAGGAGAAGGCCCTGCAACCAATTGATTTTTTATTTACAGAGGGAATGACCAGAAGGTGAGAGTTCAAAGAGCGCAGGGGACGAGGCGGAATATAGGGTGTGAGTAATTCAGATAGGTAGGATGGGGCCAGACATGTAATGCCTTGTAAGTTAAAAGAAGGATCTTAAAATCAGCTCTGGCCTGGACAGGCAACCAGTGCAGAGATGCTAAGACAGGAGTTATGACTGTATTTACTGGTTCTGGTCAAAATTCTAGCGGCAGTGTTCTGCACAAGTTGAAGACTACGAGTAGCAGATGCAGGGAGGCCAGAGAAAAGAACATTACAGTAGTCTAATCTAGAAGACACAAGAGCATGGAGGATGATATCAGCATTGCAACAAGACAAAACAGGGCGGATTTTAGCAATGTTACGGAGATGAAAAAAGGTTTATTTGGTGATCTCCCTGATATGAGGCTGAAAAGATAAAGTATGGTCAAAGATGACTCCCAAGTTTCTTATGCACAAACTCTCCGTGATCATACATCCATCAACATTACAACAAAACTTTAGAGACAACTGCTTGTAATTACAGGGCTTGATCACCACTAGGTCAGTCTTGGCAGCGTTTAACATGAGAAGGTTCTGACTCATCCAGAGTTTAATTTTACATACACATGCTTTTAGATTATGGGTCTGAGAGGGGTCATCAGGCTGTAGTGACATGTACAGCTGGATGTCATCCGCATAGCACTGATATTTGATGCCACATTCTGAGATGATCCTTCCTAGAAGAAGCAAAAAATACAAAACTAAAGAGGGCCAAGGACAGAACCTTGGGGCACACCAGAGCTCACACTGCAGCATTCAGAGAAAGAATTATTGAAGTTAACACATTGGGTTCTGTCGGATAAATAAGAGTGGAACCATGAAAGTGCCGACCCATGGACTCCTACGCAGTGCTTTAGCCTATGTAAGAGGATAGTGTGATCTACGGTGTCAAATGCCGCACTTAAATCAAGCATTAAAAGTATGGAAGCAGACCCAGTATCTGCTGTGATCAGCAGATCATTAACAACTCTGGTCAGGGCAGTTTCGGTGGAATGATAGGATCAGAAGCCAGATCAAAATTTATCAAAAAGATTATTAGTGGCAAGATGAATAGTCAGGTGATTGGCAACAATTCTCTCGAGTGTTTTAGATGAAAAAGGAAGAGTGGAGACAGGTCGATAGTTGACCAGTGGGTCAGAGTTGGGTTTTTTGAGGAGCGGTTTAATGATTGCAGATTTATATGCAAATGGAACAGACCCCTCGGATAGAGACATGTTGAAGATGGTGCATGTAGGACCATTTAAGATGTGAAAGAGTTCTTAAAGAGGGCAGATGGGATAGAGTCTGATGTGCTCGTAGTGGGCTTAGAGGCTGCTACCAGTGAGGCTAAGGCCTCAGAGGAGATTGGTTCAAACTGTGAAAGACATCAGTTATTTCATTTCAATTTTATTTATACAGCCCAATATCACAAATCACAATTTGCCTCACAGGGCTTTACAGCATACAACATCCCTCTGTCCTTATGACCCTCGCAGCGGATAAGGAAAAACTCCCCCCAAAAAAAACCCTTTAACGGGGAAAAAAACGGTAGAAACCTCAGGAAGAGCAACTGAGGAGGGATCCCTCTTCCAGGACGGACAGACGTGCAATAGATGTCGTACAGAACAGATCAGCATAATAAATTAACAGTAATCCGTATAACACAATGAGACAGAGAGAGAGAGAGAGAGAGAGAGAGAGAGATGCAGGTAATGACAGTAGCTTACAACAACATAATTGAAAGTAATAATATTATAGTTATAGTTCTGGCTACTGTGGTACAATATGTTGAAAGTATGTATTAATATCTGGCAGTATACATGTGTGACAATAGTCGTGTATAATAACAGTAGAAGTATGGCTAATGACTAATGATGGCAGCAGCAGCAGGAGGCATCTGGCAGGACCACGGCAGCAGCACAACCACACACGTCACGCTGTCCAGGCACCGCTGCGATATGAGTTAATCTGAGAGACAGTGGAGCACAAAGGCTCCGGAGAAGAAGCCGAGTTAGTGACATCCAGAATGGCCGAGTTAGCAAGATGCAGTAATAGAATACCAGAGAGAGAGAGAGAGAGAGAGAGGGAGGAAGAAGAAGAAGAGGAGGTGCCCGGTGTATTATAGGGGGGTCCTCCAGCAGACTAGGCCTAAGTCAGCCTAACTAGGGGCTGGTACAGGGCAAGCCTGAGCCAGCCCTAACTATAAGCTTTATCAAAGAGGAAAGTCTTAAGTCTAGTCTTAAATGTGGAGACGGTGTCTGCCTCCCGGACCGTAACAGGAAGATGATTCCACAGGAGAGGAGCCTGATGGCTAAAGGCTCTGGCTCCTGATCTACTTTTGGAGACTTTAGGGACCACGAGTAACCCTGCGTTCTCAGAGCGCAGTGTTCTGGTGGGATAATAAGGCACTATGAGCTCTCTAAGATATGACGGAGCTTGACCATTTAGAACTTTATAAGTTAACAGTAGGATTTTAAATTCAATTCTGGATTTTACAGGGAGCCAGTGCAGAGAAGCTAAAACAGGAGAAATATGATCTCGTTTCTTAGTTCCTGTTAGTACACGTGCTGCTGCATTCTGAATTAGCTGGAGAGTTTTTAAGGACTTACTAGAGCTACCTGATAACAGAGAGTTACAGTAATCCAGCCTAGAGGTAACAAAAGCGTGGACCAATTTTTCTGCATCTTTTTGGGTCAGGATAGGCCTAATTTTCGCAATATTACGCAGATGAAAAAATGTAGTCCGTGAGGTTTGTTTTAAATGAGACTTAAAAGACAAATCTTGATCAAATATTACTCCGAGGTTTCTTACGGTAGTGCTAGAGGCCAGAGCAATGCCATCAAGAGAAACTATGTCATCAGATAAAGAGTCTCGAGAGAGTTGTTTGGGGCCAAGAACAATAACTTCAGTTTTGTCTGAATTTAACATCAGGAAATTGGTGCTCATCCAAGTTTTTATGTCCTTAAGGCAATTATGGAGTTTAGTTAATTGATTACTTTCTTCTGGCTTCATCGATAAATACAACTGAGTATCATCCGCATAACAATGGAAATTTATAGAGTGATTTCTAATGATGTTACCTAAAGGAAGCATATATAGAGTAAATAGGATTGGTCCGAGCACAGAACCTTGCTGAACTCCAAAACAAACTTTGGTACGTAAGGCGATTCATTATGAACGTGAACAAACTGAAAACGATCAGATAAATAAGATTTAAACCAGCTTAGTGCAGAACCTTTTAGGCCAATTAAGTCATCCAGTCTCTGCAGTAGAATTTGATGGTCAATTGTGTCAAACGCCGCACTAAGATCTAATAAAACAAGTACAGAGACAAGTCCTTTGTCCGAAGCAATCAGAAGGTCATTTGTAATTTTTACTAGTGCAGTCTCAGTGCTATGATGCACTCTAAATCCTGACTGAAATTCCTCAAATAAATTATTATCATGGAGAAAATCACACAGCTGGTCTGCAACTACTTTCTCAAGGATCTTTGACATAAAGGGAAGATTAGATATTGGTCTATAGTTGGCTAACACCTCTGGATCCAGGGTGGGCTTTTTTAGTAGAGGTTTAATTACAGCTACCTTAAAAGATTGTGGTACATAGCCTGTTAATAAGGATAGATTGATCATATCTAATATATGAGTGTTAACTAAAGGAAAGACCTCCTTAAGTAGCCTAGTTGGGATGGGGTCTAAGAGACACGTTGATGATTTGGATGAAGAAATCACTACAGTCAATTCTTGAAGAGAAATTGGGGAGAAGCAATCTAAATATATATTAGGTTTTACAGCTGTGTTTGAGGTTAGATAGGTACTATCTGAGGACAGGAGGTCATGAATTTTGCCTCTAATAGTTAGAATTTTGTCATTAAAAAAGCTCATAAAATCATTACTGCTAAGGGCTAAAGGAATACAAGGCTCAATAGAGCTTTGACTCTCAGTCAGCCTGGCTACAGTGCTGAAAAGAAACCTGGGGTTGTTCTTATTGTCTTCTATTAATGCTGAGTAATAGTTTGCTCTGGCATTGCGGAGGCCCCTCTTATAAGTTTTGAGACTGTCTGTCCAGATTAAACAAGATTCTTCCAGTTTGGTTAATCGCCAATTCCTTTCAAACTTTCGCGATATTTGTTTTAACTTACGGGTTTGAGAGTTATACCAAGGAGTGAATTTTCTTTGCTTTTTTAACTTCTTTTTAAGAGGAGCTACAGAGTCAAGTGTTGTTACTTGGCGAGCCTATGGCGCTATCGACAAAATGATCAAAGTCGATACTGGAAACCTCTGTTACTGAGGGACTTGGTATTGAATTTAATGACGGAGTAATCTTTTCCTTAAATTTTGCGACAGCACTATCTGATAAACATCTAGTATAGTAACTGTTGCTGAGTGGCGTGTGATCGAGTAAAAAGAAATCAAAAGTAATCAGATAATGATCCGATAGCGAGGGATTCTGTGGAAAGACTTTTAGGTTATCAATTTCAATTCCATACGTCAGAACTAGATTGAGGGTATGGTTAAAACAATGAGTGGGTTCATGTACACCCTGACTGAAGCCAATGGAGTCTAATAATGAGATAAATCAGATAAAGTTATTATTGTAGGTGATTTTAATATTCATGTCGACGTTGATAATGACTCCCTGGCTACCGCGTTTAAGAACTAAACTGGATAAAAAGGAGCACGGTACGCTATAACAAATAAAAGTGGCTGCGAGGTTTTCCAGGTCGGATGTAAAAGACTAAGAACAAGGCTTTCAAATGAATTATAATCTAGTTTAGGTTTAGGGCTGATTAACAGACTAGAGTTAAAAATGGCTGCAACTCCCTCTCGGCCGCTGCCTCGAGGAATGGGTATTATTATGACTGGGAGGAGTGGATTCATTTAGACTGACATATTCATCTTGACACAGCCAGGTTTCAGTGAGACTGAGTAAATCAATATGATTATCTGATATTAATTCGTTTACTAACACTGCTTTAGACGATAGAGACCTGATATATAACAGTCCGCATTTAATTCTCCTGTTTTGTCTTTCTGTCACAGAAGAGGTTTTAATTTTTATGAGGTTGTTATGCACAACTCCTCTTTGTTTAATTTTAGATTTAAATAATTTAGGTGGTCGGGGGACAGACACCGTTTGTATAAAACTATGAAAACTATGGCTGCGTAACTGAACTAGAAGCTCAGAGAAGCGTGTCGGACTGCGTCTCCGAGTCCTGGTCTCAACTCTGGGTTGTCAGGGATTTAAATTACTAATAAAGTTTGCCAGGTTTCTAGAAATGAGAGCAGCTCCATCCAAAGTGGGATGAATGCCGTCTCTCCTCATAAGACCAGGTTTTCCCCAGAAAGTTTGCCAATTATTAACGAAACCCACATCGTTTGCTGGACACCACCTGGACAGCCAGCGATTAAATGATGACATGCGGCTAAACATGTCATCAGATTTGGGAGGGGTCCAGAGAAAACTACGGAGTCCAACATCATTTTTGCATATTCACACACCGAGGCAATATTAATTTTAGTGACCTCCGATTGGCGTAACCGGGTGTCATTGCCGCCGACGTGAATAACAATCTTACTGAATCTACGTTTAGCTTTAGCCAGCAGTTTTAAATTAGATTCAATGTCGCCCGCTCTGGCCCCAGGGATACATTTGACTATGGTCGCTGGTGTTGCTAACTTCACGTTCCTCAGAATAGAGCTGCCAATAACCAGAGTTTTATCCTCAGCGGGTGTGTCGCTGAGTGGGGAAAAGCGGTTGGAAACGTGAACAGGCTGGTGGTGAGCCGTGGGCTTCGCTTCGAGCTGTGCTTCTGGCGAACTGTAACCCAACCTCCCGGCTGAGCGGAGTTACCGGAGGACAGTTAGCAGAGGCTAAGGCTATGCTATGTGGCTCCGCACCGGCTACAGGGGCTCGCTAACTACCGCAGCTACTGAATGGTTTTCCATGGTGCGGAGCCGCGCTTCTAATTCACTAAGCCTCGCCTCCAACGCAGCAAATAAGCTACACTTATTACAATTACCACTGTCGCTAAAGGAGGCAGAGGCATAACTGAACATTTGGCACACCGAGCAAGAGAGAGCAGAGGGAGAAGCCATCACTAACTGTAAAGCTAATGTAGCTACCAAGGCTGGTAACGTGCAAACAACAGCTAAGAGATTAGCGAGAAAGTCGTAGAAAGGAGGAGAGCTATAACGTTAAGTGCTTAAACAGAACCAGTGTGGGTTAAGATTTGAAGTAGACGTTAAAGCAACGTTAAAGCAACTGAAGTGAGAAAGCAGGCTAGTAGAATCCACCAGAGCAGTACAGAGACGCTGTCACAGAAACACCGGAAATGACACAACTCGCTTACTGCAATACGTCAGCACGTACCATACCGTATGCCCTACGGTTCTAAAAGTTACTTCCGTTACTTTTAGAACGCTGGTCCTTCAGCTCCGAAACAGCAACGGCTGTCATTTGATTCTAATAACGGAGATAATGTTAAACCTATCAGTCTGAAAGAAGCCGCGGAGCTTGTGGCTCGCTATGTGGTCAGAGAAATGCTGCCGTTGAGAGTCTAAATAGGTGGAGTAGGACTAGCTGACAGACATATTTCAGACTCAGGACTTGCATTATGCCTGATACACGCTACACGCTGGTACTCACCAATTATCCCTGGTCGTCTTGCACGGCGTGTGTGATGTCATCGGGTTATTCTTGTCCTATTTTATTACTTTTACTATTATTTGAGTCACTGTGTCTCTTCATGTGCCAGCCGACATGTTGTTGTAGTCACCTAAAAGCATCAGCAGATGGCAGGAGCTACATTTGAAGCGCCAAAAGTAAACTATCAAGCTACTGTATCTTCCACAGGAAGTTCTGACAAATGTTTCAGAATAAAAGTCTATTTAGAAAATGGAGGGATTCTCTCAGCCGAGGTTATAAGGGGCTTTTAATTTGAAACAAGTGTTGAGTTTGAAATGACGGTGCAATATGTTAACTTTACAAAGACAACGGAGCCGATAAAAAGTAAATATATAAACACACAGAGGGATTAATAAATAACGGACCATCTATAATGTAGTTTGTTTCAAATGAAGCTTGGAGCCTCTGCAGTTTTGGTGAGCAAAAGCCCCGCTGCTATTTGTTAATGTTATTACTTTATGTCCGACCGTGAGGATGTACCATTGTTTGCTAGCTTGATGCAGACAGTAACGTTAACTCAGCGGCTTGACAAAGTGCCTCTGCTGTTTCACACCATCATTTCCCCCTTTTACTCTGTGTGGTAACATCCCTAGAGGAAATATTAAAAACGTTTGGGTGTGGGTCTGGGTCAGCTTAGCTGGGTCAGGGTCAGCTTAGCCACGGTATTAAACAGGACCCGTTGATTATTCTTATAATTGAAAAAATAAGCCCCCCTAGCAGTAGAAAGTGCACGTTTATAACATTTAAAACCGTAGGACCAGGCAAGGTGAGAGGATTCGGATTTAGTAGCACGCCACCTGTGTTCAAATCTGCGACAAGTCCGATTTAACGAGCGAGTGTGGTCTGAGAACCAGGGCACAGATTTAGTTCGCATGCCTTTACTGGTTTTAAGAGGGGCGAAAGACTCAAGTGTTTCTAGCATTGCACTATTTATGTTATCAGTGAGGCAGTTGAGAGACACGCTCATTTAGGAAGCTGATTCAAGTTTATCAGGCAGACGGTCAGCTAAAAGGGACTTAACATGGTCATTTATATGGCGAAAGGAGCGGGGGTTAGGCTCAGAGCATACACTCAGCACACAGGATACAATATTAAAAAAGATATAGAAATGGTCAGAGACAGGGACCTGCAATATGGATGAAATCCCAACAGTGACGCCTTTTGTAAAAACAAGATCCAATGTATTACCACTATTGTGGGTGGCATTTTTGACATCAAATCGAAACTAGAAAAGATCCAGAAATTCAGTTGCTTTGGAATCAGAACTGTCATTAATATGGAAGTTCAGATCGCCCAGGAGGACTGTTGTCATATTTAGTCAAAGCAATTGATAGGAGCTCAGAAAATTCAAATAAGAAATTGGGGTTATGCCTAGATGGTCTATAAATAACCAATGCCAAAACATGTTGGTGGGTTCCAATAACCATGGCCAGGTACTCAAAAGATGAGACAGTACCAAATGAGCAGACAGTACATAAAAATGAGTTAGAATAGATGACTGCAAGACCACCCCCTGATCGGTCTTGCCTAGCAGAAAATAAAAAGCTATAGTCGGGGGGGACGCCTCAGTAAGAACTACATTGGCAGTGGAAGACAGCCAGCACTCAGTGAGGAAGAAGAAATGCAAACCATATTTAGTAATAATGTTATTAATATAAAAGGTCTTGTTAGAGAAAGACCTTATATTTAGTAGTGCACAATTGAGGTTGGCAGGAGGATGAGCCAGGGGGACATGATTACCTCTGAGAGTGCTGACATTAACCAGATAAGGAGAAGAACCAGAAGGTTTAGCAGACAGTGAACATCGATTATGCACAGGCCTATTGTATACAGAATCTGAATCTCACCCTGAGTTACTGTTGTTTTTTACAAAGTAAAGAAATGAGAGAGCATTTAGTTCTTACTGAATATTTGAAGGCAAACTGTTTTTTGTCATATCCTCAAGAATATCATTTTGGCAAAAATGCCCTGAAATTTCGTGATATTATTTTAGGGCCATATCGTTAACCCCTAACCTTTACACCTAAATAATGCTTGATTTTTTTTATTTATTTATTTTTAATTTGGTTGTGTCTTGGTTAAATTCTGCCTTACTGTGCTATTTCTTTTGCACCATGAATGATCTCTGCTTGAATTCAAATTAATGAATTTCTTTTCTTCTCTCCCCTTGTTTTGTGTTTAATGGCAGACTGCGTGACCTGAATGAAGGTAGGCGCTGAGGATCACACCTTCTTTCTTGATATTTATGAAAACAGAATTATTGTTTTTTGATCTTTGACCTCATCCTGTCTCACCCTGTTATCCTGGATTTCCTCTCAGGCATCTTTCCTCAGGATGAGTATCCAGAGGAGGTCTCGACAGATGAGGATGATGAAATGTTCGGCAGCAGAAAGAGGATGAAGAGAGTTGGAGGTCAGATGGAGGAGGATGATGAGGGGGCGCCAGCAGCCAAGAAAAGCAAAGGTATCTCAATATACCTTGAAAAAACAAAATCTACCTTGAAAATACAAAATCCAAAACAAAATCCAAAAACACCATGCTCACTGGCCAGCCAGTGAGCATGTTTTTAATGTTCATCATGAACTAGCCATTTAATAAAGGCCTTTTAACTTTTCCATCAGAGAAGAGTTGCCTTGGATTTTGTTTTTTCAAGATGTACTGCACTTCCTGACCAAAGAGCACCTTCCTGGATACCATGATAGTGCAACCCACATGAGCGCTTCATCTGCTCTTCAAGTATCTCAGTATACCTTTGGTGCATAAACCTCCTGCCTATGCAACATTATTCAATCTGCTGTGGAATTTTTGGAGCTCTGAAAACCGACAGGGGTAGTAAAGGTTATCAGACAAGTTTAAAAAACAAAACAAAACAAAAACTTCAATACACTAATAAATAATATCGTTTGGTGAATGATTCTGATGGAGTATATAAAGAAATATAAACTGTTATACCAGTTCTTACGTCCAATTAGAGTCCAAAAAGTTTTGTTTTTTTCCCTCTCTAAAACCAACCAGTTGATAAAGTACACAGAAACAGCTCCTTAGTTTTCATATTTTGTCAGCACACCACATTTCTGTTTTCCTCTCCACATTTCCAGCTGACCTTCTGCTTATGCTAATGAGATGAAAATGTTCATGTACGTCCAGGGTGGCAGTGTGTGAGTAACATCAATGGTAAAATAAAGAGGACTTTGTGACTAGCTAGCTTACCTGAAAACACATGGGGCTATGCTATGCTGGATGCAGTTTTGGCTTATTGCAGTGGTATTGCTGGTTATGCGTCCTGCTTTTCAGAACCCGAATGGAAGAATTTTTCTGTCTTATATACACCTCCTAACCGATTCCAGCCATTCCGTTCTTTCTGCGCATGCTCGTTTCCTTGCCCTTCTGGCACGATGACGTGTATAGCGCGCATAGCAACGGGCTGAGATAGAGGAGTCGGACTTGTTGCACTCACCGGTTTCCATACGCCAAAGCACAGTCTTCTATCTCCCTTCCTCGACCTTCTACCTCCCTTCTCCTCCTCAACAGACGAAGCATTAGCAGAACAAGGTTGTTGTCGTACTGCTGCTTCAAGAATGTAAGCCAAACAAGCCCGAAAAAAACACTAAGAACGGCGTCGTCAAGCATCTTGTTATCTGGAGCGAGGACTACAGTGTTTTCTTCCAGTAAACGTAAACATGTAACATCCGCCCCACCCCCTATCCAATCAGAAACCTTCCCTGCCCCAAACCATGCACAGACCCGGATAAAGGCGATTAAACTGATCTCCTGTGTAAACCCTCATTCGGAATGAATATTTCCCATGTAAACGACCTGGAAAAAGTTTAATTCCGAATGATTTCATTCAGATTTATTTCATTCTGAATGAGAAGCCATCATGTAACCGCACCCACAGTAAACTCACTATGGATATGCACCCTAGGATTTTACCTGGTGCTACATTAGCAGACGCACACAGACACAAACACTTAAAGGAATCATGGTGTTCATGTGTGTCTTTTAATGACAGCAGTCAGTATAACAACGGAACAATTATTTGAACTGTGCATTGAAGTAAACATCAGAACATTTCTTCTTCACCACCCTGGGAGCGTTTAAAAAAAACAGATATTTTTGTCTGCTTTTCAGGTGGTTGACACGACATATTTTCTGACGCGGGCTTTCCTGACTCTATTCCATTTTGATTCAAGGGGTCTCTATCGATTCGACTGGAGATTTTTCAGTTACAATACCAATTTTTGCCAGTATGTGAAAGAGATTGTCAGAGACCTAATAGTGTAACATTTACAAGGAATTATTTTTTTAAAAAGAATAAATTCACATCAGGAATAAAACTTTAGGTTACTTGCATAAACCCGGTTCCCTAGGTAGCATTAGTTTCGTGTCTGACATTGGGAACACCTACAGCGTGACCTCATCAGAAGCTCCTATTGCATTCTGCCAGCCAGTATTGACTGGAATCAAGTACGTCAGTGTCAGGGAGGATGGAGACCCTCCCCCTATAAAAGGGCCTGACACTATGCTGCCAGTTATTTAAAAAAAAAACAAAAAAAAAACGCTCACCTCTTCCTCGCTATGAATGAGCAAGGAGGGTTGTCACCCATGCTACTCAGAGAACCGGCGTTACACAAGTAACGTAAAGTTCTCTTTCATAGCATTCGTTTTGTGTCTCACGTTGGGAAATCCTGACTCCCGGATTGTTGGGCAGATGTTAATGGTAGGGATGGGTACCAAAACTCGGTACTTTTTGTACTTGGTACCGATTCACGTCGGTACTACAGAGTACCGATTCACTTAAAATGAAATGGTGCCACATTTCGATACCTAAGGTGGAGTCGAGAGCGCATGACTCGCACCTCAGACTCAGCAACAATGGCGACAAAAACAATGTGCAGACAAAAGTTAACGTGCAGCACTGTTCATAAATGTTTTCAATAAAATGTTGAAACTGAGAAGTTTAGACTATGGGCCCGAACGACGCATAGTGCCTCCAAATTCACACCCGTTCTTCTCTGTGGATTTTCTCTGCGACCGTGCATCAAAGCGAGAAGCCACGCATATCAGCGGAAACAGCAGAATTGTAGCTTTCCGACAAGGCCAAGCACTTGTCGGTAATCCAGTGTTTTCACAGCGAAAAATTACAATAAAATGATGTATAACAGAGCTTTCATACAGCTTTGCACACACATTACTCTTGGATGGATTACTCGCGAGCGCAGGCTCGCACAGAAATGCCACGCACATCACATGAATGCGCAGGATCACGCTATAAATACAGATCAATTGTCTACAAAATAAAAACTTGACAAATTTCTTTACAATCCATTATACAGATCTTGTTGTCAGTCACTTCATATAGTGAGGAATATTGTATCTTACCACGTCTTAGGCTTGCGTGTGTTTCTCCCTGTCTATCCACATTTGTAGTCCGGCTTTCAAGATGCAAATGTCTCCATATTGTCCAGTTGACACTCCATCAAACGTTGTATGACAAGACCAGCCACTTCACCTTAGCGCACCCAGACAACTGCAGCCTAATTATGCATGCTGACAGGGCCGTAGTCACCATATACACTGAGGGGGACACGTGCCCCCCACCAATGCCCAGAATGTCTCCCCAATATATAACTGAAACTGAAAAACAAATATTATCTTGGAGGACATCATTGCACTTGGTTGACTATTTTTCTATGATCTTAAATGTAAATATTGCATGTGTCTTTCAGATAAAACACATTTTTGACTTGTGAATGAGTCAGTGGAAGTTCTTGCAATAATGAAAAAATACTGGCAATCATGTCCGCCTGGCACAAACCACATGTTTTGGACAGCTGTGAAGTGACAGAATGTCCCAGCATCATGGTTCTTATATTGCCAAATTCCAGAGAGTCTCCCCTCTTCATATATGGTAGAATATGTCTTTTTCCAACTTGCTATGGTGAGATACATGTAAAAATGTAAGAATTTAGGCACACAGATTTGTTTTTTTCATTGATATAAAAATTAATATAAAATACAGGCACATAGAAGAACATGAAATAATGGCAAATCTGGTTAGCCCAGATTGTCCTGAAAAAAAAAAAGATATAGCATGTGTATGTAGCCTTTATAATGACTGTGATATGAGCTTAAAAATAAAGGCAGTAAAAATACCCCAAAAAGGCCTAGGGCCATCGGTTCAATTACGAACGGTACCCAACCCTAGTTAGTAGGGGGTCAACTGGCTTGAAACAAGCATTACTGAGGCTTAGCCACACTAAGCACCGAATGGGCTAATATAGGGGCTGTAACATCAAGCCTGAAGAGAAGCCCAGCTTGCTGCAGCGCAAATCTCATGAATGGAGATTCCTCTGAAAAGGGCCCACGAAGTGGTGAGACCCTTGGTAGAATGTGCACATAGCTCCTCTGGTGGCTGCAGTACCTTGGCGCTATAAGCTAAAGCAATAGCTCCAACAATCCAATGGGAGAGCCGCTGCCTTGAGATTGGCTTCCCCAAGCCGCTGTTTGCCCAAGACACATAAAGCTGGTCACTTTTCCTACAGCTTTTTGTTCTGTCTATGTAGATGTTTAAGGCCCGCACAGTTCACAACATACCCACTTCTGCCCATCTGAGGAGAAAGATGGGGGATAGAAGGACACAAGGTCAACTGGAGAATGTGACCCCAATACCACAGGCATAAATGCTGGATTAGGTTGCAAGGTCACCCTTACATTCCCTTAGGAGAACTTCGTACATGCTTGGTGTACTGACAGAGCATGAATCTCATCCACTCGTTTAGCTGAAGCAAGAGACAGTAGCAAATTTGTCTTTAAAGGCACCATTTTCAAGTCCACCAGTTCCAGTGGTTCAAAAGGTAGGTCAGAGAGGGCATCCAACACCATGGGAAAGTCCCAGGATGCAGTTTGCAAACTGGCCAATATGGCAGGCAGAGAAAGCCGTCAATTAAACTTTGATGGTAGAGAAAACTTTTCCTTTATCTGTCATGTCTTGTAAGAAGAGATCCACAGACGGCCACCCGTAATGCTCCCAAATCAGACCCACTACACCTGGGTGAATTCTCCACTCCGCATAAAGGGGGTTTCCCCTGGACAAGAGATCTGCTCCACAGTTGAGTATCCCAGGCACATGAGTGGCCTTCAGGGACAGAAAGTGTTTGCTGCTCCAGACAGTGCGTCTCTGTGCCAGTGTGTAACTGAAGGGACCTCAGCCACCCTCTGTCTGTTGATATGAGCCACTACTGTGGTGCTGTCCATCCGGACTAACACATGATGGCCCCTCAGAAAAGGAAGGAAATTTTTTAGTTTATGTGGGATGACCGCATGTGAGGATCCCAGGTCCCATTTACCTTTCTCCCTTCGAACACGCCTCCCCAGCCCGATAGGGAGGCATCTGTTGTGACCACTTTCCTGCACAAAATAACCTTTATTGGCACTCCCTGAGTCAGGAAGCCTACGCTTCTCCATGAGATTAATGCTGCCCAGCAGGCCACAGTGACTCGCACGTTGCGAGAGCCATGACGGCATGGGTCTAGCCTGTGAGGAGCCACCCAATGCTGCATTCCCTTACTATGCAGGCATCCCATTGGGACTACCACCAGGGCTGAGGCCATCAGCCTCAACAATCTTGGGGAGCTCGATTGGCATTCGCCAGAGGACACCACCTCCACCATTGGTGCCCCATTGTCTTCACAGATGTGAGCAGGTTCACACTGAGCACATGTGAGAGCATGTTAACAGGTTAGAGCATTCACACTGCATCCGTTCTACGTGCTGCTCGAGTCATGCTGCTTTCACGAGCATGCTTGAAAATAGAAGAGACGCCGATTTTTTTTTGAGCGAGTTGCGAGCGAATGGTCACGGTATTCAACATAAAACACGAGTTTGCGTGTGTTGTGACCTCTCTTAGCCACCGTAGACATCTCCCCCGTGACCAAGTGAGACCTGACAGGCAAATGTTTCATATACTTACCGATTTGTAGTGCTAAATATAAATTCTCTACCTGTCCACCGTGGGCTTTGGGGTTTATTGGAGATTTGCAAACACGGTGCATTGCCACCACCAACTGTTCGGGTGTGGTTTGTATTTTGACAGGACAGCAGCGGCTGCTGCGCGATGCTTCTGTTCGGTTTTGGTGTGAATACATGCGTGCTGCCACTACGCTTGTGGATTGCTTGCGGTGTAAATGAAGCCTTAGAGTTGAAGTTAAAGTTCTAAACGGTTTTAATAAAGTAGTGAATTTAGAAATACACAAGTTCTGTTTTTTGATTTTTATCATGGTATTGAATGAGTATTGAGAATTGTGGAAATTCACTGGTATTGATATCAACTACTGAAATTCTGGTATCATGACAAGCCAACCTCCATGTCATAGCCAATGGTACCCTGATTGCTGTCAGGTACCACAATGAAATCATCAGAACAATTGTCAGAGCTTGCACTGGTGCAGTGGGCCCTGGGTTCCTCTTTGCCCGACCTCATGTGGCCAGAGTGTGCAGGCAGCTCCTGGATTATGAAAATAATGATGCCATTGGCTGGCCCTCTCACTCCCCTGACTTAAATCCAAATGAGTACCTATGTGATATTATCTATCCGTGCAGCCAATGCGCTAAGTACTGCCACAGTGTGTCCAGGAGCTCACTGATGCCCTAATCCAGGTCTTGGAGGAGAGCTCCTTGGACACCATCAGTCGAGTCATCAGGAACATGTCCAGATGTCGTCGGGAGTGCATACAGGCACGCGGGGGCCATAGTCTCTACTGAGTCACATTATGAGTTGCTGTGATAAAATTCACACAAATTTGATCAGCCTGTGATTTCAATGTTTTACTTTGTTTTTTGGTGGGATTTTGAATTCAGCCCTCAGTGGGTTGATGATTTTGGTTTCCACTCACCGTTGTTATGTAATTTTGTTCTCAACTAATTATTTAATGTACATCAGTAAAGATTTTTAACTTGAAGAATTCGTTGATCAAGATCTGATGTATGATTTAATTTTTTGAGAGATATAATTTTTTTTTTATATCTCATATGATGTGAGAAACAGCTGGCCCGCAGGTATTGTCAAGTTATTTAATCTGGCCCCCATTCAAAAATATGGTTACCCCTGCAATATGTGAAAAGAAAACATAAAAACTTCTCAGAATGAAACAGAAAGAGCATATGTCTCAAAACACTGAGCTATTAAATTTATACAGTAGCTATTTACATTTTTATGGATCATAGAAATGAAATTTCTTTTGGGTTATCGCAAATCGCAACCGTATATCTGATTGAGCTCATACTGGGTGGATGGTTTTTGGTGCTCTCTAAACTCAGCCCAACATGTGACATTTGCGTAGTGTTTTGCACACAGAATAAAGCTACATATATAGTCTGATGTTTTGTAAATTAATTTTTCAGATTTTGGATATCATTTAATTTTTAGATGTGTTTATATCAAACATGAATATAACCATTTAGTCTCATTAAGTGTGTCAGCAAGCTATTCCAGTAATCCAGCATGCAAAATATTAGGACCTCCCCTACATGGAATGGAGCTATCATTAATCCTATTGAATGCAACTGTGCTTTTCCCACTATGACACATCAAAATGTCAGCTCATCAGGTTGTCATCTGAGTTGGCTCACCTGGGCCCTTGAGCAGTAAACGCTGGCCCTATGCTCACTTTGACTCTCCCTTACTACAGCTGGCATCCAGCCTACATCATCTTCTTTTACTTTTGCACCTTCAAAACCGCCACAGCACACATAACAAACATGTACTGCTTTTATTACTGATAATGCTTATCTACCCACTCCTTTATTGTTTTTATGTTAACCTTAGTTTAATAAAGTGTTTTAAGAATAACATTACATAGACTCTCTTCTTGTCACAATCCCCAAGCCAGTGTGTTACAACTGATATTGTGTTCATGTCAGCTGATTGCTGTTTGAGAACGGTTGTTATCTTGACCTTACCAATCAGTGGTGAGTGATGACACCATCTAGTGTGTCATGTGGTAGACTGTCCAGTAGCTGCACTGCCCTAACAGTTAAGTCCCACCTCTTTCGTTCCATTAACATCCCATTGTTAATAAATATATTGATAATTTACTGACATTAATTTACTGACATTTTTGAATCAATGCTGAATTTTCCATGTCTACATTTCCCCCACCCCAGCAGTGAGCCCATAGCAACTAGGGGTGTAACGTTAATAAAATTCACAGTTTGGTTTAATACGATACAGTGGTGTCACGGTTTGGTACATTTTTGATACAGCAAAGAAAGTAGAAGTGCCAGAGAAGTTTCCTTGATATTTAAAAGTTTAAATGTATAAAAAACTAACCTCATTTGAAATTTTGTTTTTTGTTCAAAGAACTTACTGTCTTATTAGAATACGCTGGTTAAAGTCCATGAAAAGCAAAATCAGTAGCCCTTTTAGATAGTCTTTTTTTCAGCATTGGCAGTAGAAAAACAAAATCGGGGAGTGCGGCAAATTGACGCCTACCTACTTTTGTTTATACGGAATGCGCCTTTTTCGGGGCAATGGGGGGCGTAAGCAAGTTAAAAAAAAAGGTGTAGTTCAGCGTGTGACTTAAACAGTTACGTGGGAGTGAAGCCACGGCTAGTCAGGCAGCGGTAGTCAGGAGGCGGTAGTCAGATGGCAATTCTCTCATAAATCAGCCCATTCTTTACCGTCCCCGTCATCTGATGGTTCGTTTGCGAGGACAAGGAAAGCGCGCTATTCCTTGTCTCCCCAGTTGCTCATCTTTACAGTGTCTGTCAGGTTTGCGTTTCCCTCTTGCTACTAGCTGCTCATTCCTGCTATCAGCTGTTTCTTGTTAGTCCACCGCCAGTGGCTCGCACATGCGGCGTCATCAACAGCTCCTCCCACAAGTCTTCAACAGCCACCACCACCTCGGTCTGTTTAAACTTAAAGGGTTCCGCCAATATGACTACCCTCCGAGGCGGAAAATTGGGCGCCTCGGATCAACTCGCCTTTCCGCCTCTGTGTGGCTGACAAATCTGGCAGTGTAAAAGAGGCTAGTGATTTCTTTGTAATTCCATTTTTCCTGTTAGATAATACTTGTTGAAAATGTGAGAAGACTGTTAAGTGTTGTGGCCTACTCAATTGTGATGTTAGATAGTTAAACTGTTTTTCATCATTTCTGTGTGCAGGATTTTTTGGGTGGGCCTGACATTATAGTTCATTGATGCACAGGAGTCATCCTTAACATAACCTCTTCCCTACTATATAAATACTATCTTACTTCTGACATTGGAGTGCATAGTATCAGTGTTGTTTCTTTCACCCACGGTGTGTCAGCATTGAATTTATGTCCCACAAGCTCTCTGAGCTCCTTCATTCTAATAAATACATAAATAACCATCTCTGTTAAATGCCACAGTCATGTAAACAAGCTTAACAGCCATCACCAACGAACCTTTCAGTTTATCATCCCGACTGGCTACTTGGCCTGCCAGCAGTTACTGCTTATGCTGTGAATGTGTGCTTTGTGCTAACATTAACCGCTGTTCGCTGCTGAATGGGAGGCTGAAGCCAGACAGCGGCTCTTGTTCCCTGGTACGGGGTTTGTGTGCTGCTGGCTTCGCTGCTAAGGAGAGTCTGTGGCTGTGCAGCGGCTTGTGCTTCGGCTCGGTAGTCGTATATGTTACAGTGAGATTTTATTTTCCAAATGGAATAGGATATATCAAGGTATTGATCAGTTTGTAATGCATACCAAGCTGAAAGCCACATACCAAACAGTTCAATACGAATATGTCAATCAATCAATCAATTTTATTTATAAAGCCCAATATCACAAATCACAATTTGCCTCACAGGGCTTTACAGCATATGACATCCCTCTGTCCTTAAGACCCTCACAGCGGATAAGGAAAAACTCCCCAAAAAACCCCCTTTAACGGGGGAAAAAAAAAAAGGTAGAAACCTCAGGAAGAGCAACTGAGGAGGGATCCCTCTTCCAGGACGGACAGACGTGCAATAGATGTCGTACAGAACAGATCAACATGATAAATTAACAGTAATCCATATGACACAGAGAGAGAGAGAGAGAGAGAGAGAGATGCAGGTAATGACAGTAGCTTACAACAACATTAATGAAAGTAATAATATTATAGTTATAGTTCTGGTTACTGCGGTACAATATGTTGAAAGTATGTATTAATACCTGGCAGTATACATGTGTGACAATAATCATATGTGTATAATAACAGAAGAAGTATGACTAATGACTAATGACTAATGATGGCAGCAGCAGCAGGAGGCATCTGGCAGGACCACGGCAGCAGCACAACCAAACACACGTCACGCTGTCCAGGCACCGCTGTGATATGAGTTAATCTGAGAGACAGTGGAGCACAAAGGCTCCGGAGAAGAAGCCGAGTTAGTGACATCCAGAATGGCTGGGTTAGCTAGATGCAGTAATAGGATACGAGAGAGAGAGAGAGAGAGAGAGAGAGATGCAGGTAATGATAGTAGCTTACAACAACATTAATGAAAGTAATAATATTATAGTTATAGTTCTGGTTACTGCGGTACAATATGTTGAAAGTATGTATTAATACCTGGCAGTATACATGTGTGACAATAATCATATGTGTATAATAACAGAAGAAGTATGACTAATGACTAATGATGGCAGCAGCAGCAGGAGGCATCTGGCGGGACCACGGCAGCAGCACAACCACACACGTCACGCTGTCCAGGCACCGCTGTGATATGAGTTAATCTGAGAGACAGTGGAGCACAAAGGCTCCGGAGAAGAAGCCGAGTTAGTGACATCCAGAATGGCCGGGTTAGCTAGATGCAGTAATAGGATACGAGAGAGAGAGAGAGAGAGAGAGAGAAGGGGCCCGGTGTATTATAGGGGGGTCCTCCGGCAGACTAGGCCTAAGTCAGCCTAACTAGGGGCTGGTACAGGGCAAGCCTGAGCCAGCCCTAACTATAAGCTTTATCAAAGAGGAAAGTCTTAAGTCTAGTCTTAAATGTGGAGACGGTGTCTGCCTCCCGGACCGTAACAGGAAGATGATTCCACAGGAGAGGAGCCTGATAGCTAAAGGCTCTGGCTCCTGATCTACTTTTGGAGACTTTAGGGACCACGAGTAACCCTGCGTTCTCAGAGCGGAGTGTTCTGGTGTGATAATTTGGCACTATGAGCTCTCTAAGATATTATGGATCTTGACCATTTAGAGCTTTATAAGTTAACAGTAGGATTTTAAATTCAATTCTGGATTTTACAGGAGCCAGTGCAGAGAAGCTAAAACAGGAGAGATATGATCGCGTTTCTTAGTTCCTGTTAGTACACGTGCTGCTGCATTCTGAATTAGCTGGAGAGTTTTTAAGGACTTACTAGAGCTACCTGATAATAGAGAGTTACAATAATCCAGCCTTGAGGTAACAAAAGCGTGGACCAATTTTTCTGCATCTTTTCGGGTCAGGATAGGCCTAATTTTCGCAATATTACGCAGATGAAAAAATGCAGTCCGTGAGGTTTGTTTTAAATGAGAATTAAAAGACAAATCTTGATCAAATGTTATTCCGAGGTTTCTTACGGTAGTGGCAGGGGCCAGAGCAATGCCATCTAGAGAAACTATGTCATCAGATAAAGAGTCTCTGAGTTGTTTGGGGCCAAGAACAATAACTTCAGTTTTGTCTGAATTTAACATCAGGAAATTGGTGCTCATCCAAGTTTTTATGTCTTTAAGGCAATTATGGAGTTTAGTTAATTGATTGCTTTCTTCTGGCTTCATTGATAAATACAACTGAGTATCATCCGCATAACAATGGAAATTTATAGAGTGATTTCTAATGATGTTACCTAAAGGAAGCATATATAGAGTAAATAGGATTGGTCCGAGCACAGAACCTTGCGGAATTTAAACCAGCTTAGTGCTGAACCTTTTAAGCCAATTAAGTGATCCAGTCTCTGCAGCAGAATTTGATGGTCAATTGTGTCAAACGCCGCACTAAGATCTAATAAAACAAGTACAGAGACGAGTCCTTTGTCTGAAGCAATCAGAAGGTCATTTGTAATTTTAACTAGAGCTGTCTCAGTGCTATGATGCACTCTAAATCCTGACTGAAATTCCTCAAATAAATTATTATCCTGGAGAAAATCACACAGCTGGTCTACTACTTTCTCAAGGATCTTTGACATAAAGGGAAGATTAGATATTGGTCTATAGTTGGCTAACACCTCTGGATCCAGGGTGGGCTTTTTTAGTAGAGGTTTAATTACAGCTATCTTAAAAGACTGTGGTACATAGCCTGTTAATAAGGATATATTGATCATATCTAATATATGAGTGTTAACTAAAGGAAAGACCTCCTTAAGTAGCCTAGTTGGGATGGGGTCTAAGAGACACGTTGATGATTTGGATGAAGAAATCACTGCAGTCAATTCTTGAAGAGAAATTGGGGAGAAGCAATCTACATATATTTTAGGTTTTACAGCTGTGTTTGAGGTTAGATAGGTACTATCTGAGGGCAGGAGGTCATGAATTTTGCCTCTAATAGTTAGAATTTTGTCATTAAAAAAGCTCATAAAATCATTACTGCTAAGGGCTAAGGGAATACAAGGCTCAATAGAGCTTTGACTCTCAGTCAGCCTGGCTACAGTGCTGAAAAGAAACCTGGGGTTGTTCTTATTGTCTTCTATTAATGCTGAGTAATAGTTTGCTCTGGCATTGCGGAGGCCCCTCTTATAAGTTTTGAGACTGTCTGTCCAGATTAAACGACACCAGACAATAGACAATATGTGTATTGTTATACCCCTAATAGCAACTGAGAATTCTTCCTCTCAACATGTTACTGCACTGTCTAGTTCTCGCCTAAAGTGTTTTCAGAAAAACATAATTAAGTTTTCGATTTACTAGTCCACCTATCTCCCAACCCTCACCTATGGTCATGAGCTCTGGATCGTGACCGAAAGATTGAGATCACGGATACAAGCGGCCAAAATGAGTTTCTTCTGTGGGGTGGCTGAGCTCAGCCTTAGAGATAGGGTAAGGTGCTTAGACATCTGGAGGGAGCTTGGAATAGAGTAAGCGTCGAAAGGGGTCAGTTGAAGTTGTTAAGGCATCTGATAAGGATGCCTCCGGGCGCCTTGCTGGAGGTGTTTCAGGCACGTCCCGCTGGTAGGAGGCCCCAGGGCAGACCCAGAACATGCTGGATATCTCATCTGGCCTGGGAACGCCTTGGGGTCCCCCAGGAGCAATTGGGAAGTGTTGCCGGGTGAGAGGGACGTCTGTGCAACACTGTAAAGGTTCAAAATTGCAAAATGTAATAATATTAATACTAGTAAGTAGATTCTGTGAGAACTGCTGATAAATACAGCCTGGGCCTGCATATGTGTTGTGTTTCAGAGGCTGTTTTATGTTGTTTAATGTAGCGCTCCTGAGTCAGAGGAAATACTACTGGTTCCTCACTCATCATCAGGGATTCCTGCTTTTTTACAGTGACTAACTAGATTTATCACAAGTAGTTATTACAGTTATACTTTCTGAACACAGCATGATCTGTACCTGTTCAATGCCCTACATCTTGTCCTTGAGTTTGTTTTTTCTGAAGTATTGTTTTGAACTACAGTTTATGTCCTTGCAGCGCTTTTCATGTATTGATGACAAAGACTTCTGATGTGTGTCTCTGTTACTTCAGGGAAGAAAAAGAAGGCATCCACGCTCAACAAGCTTAACAAGGATTCAGGGAAAGATCACAATGAACCAACTGACCCAGCTGCAAATATTGAAAACAAAAAGAACAAGAAGAAGAAAAAGAAGAGAAAGAAGAAGAACGCAGGTGAAGGTGGAAGTGCAGGTAGAGAGGAAAATACAGAGAGGTCTGAACACGAACAAACTGTGGATCAAGCTCAGAGTGCAACTGAAGACACTGAAGGTGGTCCGGAGTGTTCACAAACAGAAGATTCAGGAAAGGAAGCACAGATGCAAAGTTCCCTCTCATCTTTAAAAGTAATAGAGGCAGCAACTACAGAGGGTCAGTCAGGAACTCTGCTCCTCTCTGAAGTAAACGAACAGCCTACAGTTACAGTCACAGAAGAAACCAGCCAACCAACATCCTGCACAACTGACAACAAGGGCCCATCTAAGAAGTTGTTGTCCGAAGCCGATGCTACAGTCTCAGGGAAGAAGACGCAAAAGAAGAAGGGCCTGAAGGCTGTGTGCAATAGAAAAAGAAACAAAACGGATCTCAAAGCTGATGAATCACCACAGGTTAAGCCTGAGACACAGTTTGAAGTAGAGGGAAAGCACACTGATGCTGAAATCACATCTGTTGGTCAGGAAGAATCACAAGATGTCACCACAGTGCCACTTAAAAAGAAGACAAAGAAAAAAGGCAAGCAGGAGGATGCAACCCTTGAAGCTTTGCCTGCTGCAGATGAAACCATTGTCACTCCAATGAAGAAGAATAGAGAGAAGAATCAAAAAGAATCGACTATTGCGGAGGAGAAAGGAGCAGCAGTGGAAACCACGCTGGCTGTGGATGCTGAGAAAGTTCTGTTTGACATCACCATGACAACACCAGCAAAGAAGCAAAAGAAATCGGCACCAGCCAAAGTGCACGATAAAGATCAAACCCAGTCACAGGTGGTTGGCAGTGTTGATGAAGAGCCCCCATTGGATGACAATGAAAGGCTTTCTTCCTCTGGGAAACTGGACAAGATGAAGAAAAGGAAGATCCCTGTGATATTTGAGTATGAAGTCGATGAGCTGCAGGTGGCTGCATGGCAGGCTACATCCTTAAATGGCCTCACAAAAGAAGAAGAACCTGTTGGCAAGATGTCAGAACCAAGCAGAGTGAGTCTTTGATGAGGTTAAATGCTTCAAATGAGGTGAGACTAAATTGGCAGAAAAACTGGGGAGTGCTGCACTGGGTCAAGACACAAGGTGTAGGTCAATTATATAAAAAAATTGGCTACTCTTCAAGGATAGGGCAAATTGTCCCATAGGAATAAAAAGCAATGACTGTCCCAGCTTTCTCAGTGTAAAAGGCCATAATGTGGGCTAGCAGTCTAAAAAGGGATCTGAGGCACTGTGATTATAGTTAAAAATTCTGTATTCACAGTGATAGACCAATGCGTTTTGACCTTAGACAGTCCTCATCAGGGTAAGTGGCAAGGAGTATTATGAGGTTAACTTTTCCAGTGTTCCCACATTATATGTCCTATGAGTTTTGTTTTGTCCATCCACACTATGTACTATTTTGTGTCATGTTTTCCTTTGATCTTAATACATTTTTCTTTTTTCATGTCACTTCTTGTCTGTTTGGTCACAGTGTTTCTACTACTTCATGAGAATCTGTCACAGTATATAGTTACTTCCTTGTCATTACTTTCATTGTTTTGTCTTTCAAGTGGTCTCCCTTGAGTAGGTGCTACCAACATGTCATGACCTTTGTCACATGACCTCTTCATAAGTTTTAAATTGACACACCTGTTCCAATGCATTTCATACCCTGTCTAAAGTTGAAACACATTGGTCCATCCATGTGACTAAAGAATTTTTAACTATAATGCCTCGTATGCCTTTTTGGACTGCCAGCCCTCACCATGGACTTCCATACTGAGTAAGCTGGGACAGTCATTATTTTTTATTTCTTACTTTCCATTTCAGGATGTTGGCGAGCCATCCACACCTCTGCACACTAAAAAGTCCCAAAAGAAGATTTCCTCAGAGCTGGTGTCTAACTTCATGACCTTTCAGAGCAACGCTTCAGTCCCAGCACCACTCTTTTGCAAAACTAAGGGGAGCCCCAGCCTCCCACTGCTCAGCAAGAAGGTAAAAATGAGCAACAGTCAGAACTAAGTATCAAAGAGTTGAGAGACCAAAACTATCTACATGTCTAGGGCGCTTTTTCACCTGCTCTGTTGATTGATTGAATCGCACCCAAGTTCATTTGCGCTTTTTTTTTGGGCAAGTGCGGTTTGTTTTGGCAGGTGTGAAAAGAGCAGTCACACTCAGAATCAACTGAATCAAGGCCTTCTTGAAGAGGTGGTCTCAGTCTGGTCACAAACACTCTGGTATGGTTCATCTGTGGTGTGAAAGCAAGCAAACCAGCCACAGGATTTTACAATAGCAGATATGTGCTATTATGAGCATGATTTTAAAAGCTAAACTGCTAATAAATCCATCTGCTGATTGTGAAACAATACTGTGATCTTATAAATGATCTTTATAAGGCTTATAACCCAGCCCTTTTATGCTAATGCATGTGTGTAACTATGGTAATATGTATGAACATCAGCTGATTAGAGTTCTTAAACTTCCATGATTGTGTCCTACTCCATGTATTTTGTCAGTACATTAAATCCATTAAGAAGTGTGTGAGAGCAATCCCCTACAACAGTCAACATTCATGCATTGATATACTGTAAGTTTGAATTCCCTTCATAAAGTTGAAGCTAGTTAACTTGCAGCCCAGAACCAGACCGAGTGACTGCTCTATCCAGACCTGTGACCAGTTCTTATAATTAGTCAGAATGA